>NC_056750.1:833580237-833675237 GCF_019279795.1 Protopterus annectens | reverse complement strand
AAGATTGTGATAGCAAACCTGAACCAATCCAGATCCTGTATCAGAGCTCAAAAATCATTTCCTTAGTTACACTAATTTGCTCATTCAGTATTTCTGACAGGGTAGTATACAGAAAGTTTTTAAAATTTAGCAACTCACTATATTCCCAAAAATATGTTCCCAATCATGTTCCTCCCTTCTAGCTTCCAGACTTCCACAAGAATACTATATATTCCTGGAAACTTTTCTTTATATTGGTTATCCATCACTATTTTATCTCGTCTCCTCCTGTCCTGTTATATTGAGCATTATCTACCTCTAACCTTGGCATGTTTAATTCTTCCATAAACATTTTCATTTATACTTCTTCTTGCTTTCCACATTATTTATCTCTGTTTATTTTCCTTGTTAATGGCTCCCTAAGCTTGACAACAACCCTTTCTGCTTTCTGTTGCCTGAGCCACTGTGCTCTGGTGTTATCAAAAAACAGTTTTTTATCAGCAATATTTCTAAACTAATGCATATTATTGAGGTAGTCCCTTATTTTCTATTTAGCACTCTGCAGTTGTGCCTCTTTTTTTCTGTGAAAATTCCCCTATTCTGTAATACTTCTAATTTTGTCAGTCCCTCTAAATAATTCTAGTTACTTCTTAGCCATATCTCCTTTTCTTTTATTTCTACTTATTTCTTATTACTTATTTATTTCTCTTATCACATTATAGAACCACGACAGATTGCTGCTCGCTATATTTTTATCTGTGGCTGCATAACTGTCTGGGTTTTTGTTTTCTAATGTTCTTCCAATTGGCTCAGTATCTGCATATACTAGGTAGTGGTTCAGGACATTGTCCTGCATGTGGTAGCTATTTGCTCAGTGTGTTTTTTATAATCTTTATAATATATATTTACCATCTCAAAAGTGCTTACTCCTCTCTGTACTCTTCTTTTCTAGACCTAACACCACTCTTAAGTATTCAACACCGGTACCACCTTTAACATTCCTATAAGAAAAGTGCAGTCTGGGTCTGAACTGTCTGCAAACAGCTACAGTTAACTTTGAGTATGTGTCTAACTGTTTGAGCCAATCTTCATTTTCCCCTGGAGAGCACTGTGCTTTGGCTGTAAGCAGACCCCCCACCCCCCACCACACACATCTTCCACTATTTCCCTTCTGTTAGCAAATAGTATCCATAACTGATCAATACTGTGTGTTTGTTTATTTAAACTATACCACAGTAGCCTACTGATACAAGGTTATCCTGGTTTTCCACCTGAGAAATTAAGTTTCAGAGCAGTCCTTGGTCAATTGTGATTGTTCTTTACACATACTTGTCTTGCTTTGTGATTATTTCCAGCCCCTCATACAAGAACCTAACAGGGTCTCTACACGCTTCGCTCCCCGCCCTGCCCCCTATTCCCTCCCGCCCCCAGTGGTCCCACCTTTATTGCACTCAAACCCCTCCCATCTTTCCAATAGCCAACCACAGTGCTAACCCAACACTACCTCCTCCATATTCCCTCTACTATCACACCTCCTCAACTGACATGTACAAGCATACCTTTCCTTTGCTCACTGCATGCACTCTCCTTGCATATCTTACATCCTACCAAAGCTCCATCATTCCCCCACTCAACCACTACCACTGTACTACTACTCACACCACCACCCATGTCTCACCCATACTCAGCTCCCCTCCCACCAGCTCAAGAACCATCCCTATGCACCCCCCACATATTCTACCAACTATATTACTCAAACGTAAAGCATCCCTACAACTTAACATAGTAACCCTCCCACCATACCTATTACCCACAGAGAACAATCATAAAATTTCCCTTATAAACAAACACATTCAAAAACTGAGAAAACTAATAATCTCATGCATATCAAAACTAGCCCTAAGTGGAGACATCCACCCCAACCCTGGCCCTACCATCTCCAACCCCAATCCTCATAATCAGACTAGAAACCAGAACTTCTCCCATATTACAGCCAATAGAAAGCCAAGTGACTTCCTTCTACTAAGCCTAAATATTAGAAGTATATCCAACAAAGTCCATGAACTCCATGCCACCATAGACTTATACTCCCCAGATATAGTCGTCCTGACAGAAACCTGGCTAAAACCTCACATTACCAGTGAGCAAATACTCCCTACAGGTTACGGCATACTAAGAGTAGACTGGCTAAACAAAAAAGGAGGTGGTGTAGCTATAATATTTAAACAACATCTAAACATCCAGATCTTAAAATCATCAGCTCCACAAATAGGCAATGAAGAAATAATATATACCAACCTCAAAATTAACCAAAACAAAACCATCAACATAATTGGATGCTACTTCCCACCTGGCCAAAACATCCCTCCACTAGAAAACCTCCTCAGCTGGTCTACCCACCATCTCCCCCAAGAAACTATCATCTCAGGTGATTTCAATATTGACTGGCAATCCTGTTCTGGCAACAATCCAACCCATCATGTACACCTTCATGGCTTCACCCAACTAGTCCAGTCACGAACAAGGATAAATAAAAACTCCAGCAAGCACTCTACCCTGGATTGGATACTAGTCAGTAAGAACCCCCAGTCATATATAACAGGCTGCTTATCAGATAGCCTCAGGGATGACTCCCCAACATTCCTACTAAAAAAATACCTGTACCAAGCTAAACCTGTCATCTATCGTCAAATACGTAAAAAAATAAACTTTAACCCACTCACATTCATCTCATCCCTCAAAGAATGTAACTGGCATGCTCTAAAGTACCTCAGTCTAGATGACGCAGTTGAATCTTTTAATACTACCTTCCTGAACATCCTTAATTACCATGCCCCCATAAGATTTTCCAGAACCAAAGCACAACCCTCCCCATGGCTACAGAAAACCACTAAGTCAGAAATGAAAAACAGGGATAAAGCTTGGGAGCACTGGAGCAAAACCAAAACCCCCGCAGCTAGACAAAAATTCCTAGAACTATGCAATAGAGTCAAAAAGCTAATAAAACGGGACAAATTCCAATACTACCAGTCTGCCCCAGACTCCTCACAACACAGCCCCAAACAATTCTGGTCCTCCATAAACTCCATCCTCCACCCAGGTAAAGTCAGTTCCCCTCCTCCTAACATCCCTCACTCCTCAGAAAATATTGCTACCTCATTCAGCACACTCTTCACCCAAACCATACTATCACTAGGTAAACAACACAACCCCCCTCCCCTCCAACCCACACCTTCAACTAGTAATCTCCCCACTGTCTTCTCTTTTTCTCCTGTACCTACACCCAACATAAAAAAACTCTTAACTAAACTTAAACCCACCAAATTAGCAGCAGACAACCTCCCAAGTGAATACCTACAAATCGCAGCTGATGCTCTGGCCTATCCAGTATCCATCTTGATTAACCGATCTCTGTCAGAAAGTTACGTTCCCACATTGTGGAAAGTCTCACATATAATTCCCCTCCACAAAGGCAGACGCTCTGCAGAACTAACCAATTACTGCCCCATAGCTATTCTCTCTCCACTCTCCAAAATACTAGAGAGATGTATACACTCTCAGGTCTCACACTACCTCCTTACTAACAACCTCCTTTCCAGTACTTAGCATGGTTTTTGACCAAACCATAGCACCACCACTGCCTTACTCTCCTTTACTAACACTATCCTTCAGCATAAAAACAATGGCTATCTCTCCTCTGCTACTTTCCTAGACCTATCTAAAGCATTTGACATGGTCCCACACAAATAACTTATCTCTGTTCTCAGTAACCTATCCTTCTCACAATCAGTCACCAACTGGTTTCAGAGTAACCTGTCTGACTGCCAACAATCCGTTATATGGCAGAATGACATATCTCCCCAACTACCTGTCTCCATAGTGGTTCCCCAAGGATCCATCCTTGGACCCCTACTTTTCTCTGTTTACACCAATAATCTAGCCTCTGCCACCAAACATGGCACACTCATCCAATACGCAGATGACTCTACCATCATCTGCTCAGCCCAGTCCCTACCCAAACTGCAAAAAGTCACACAGGAAGCCTTTTCCTCTGTTGAAACATGGTTATTCGATGCCCAGTTAATACTCAACCCAAACAAAACTAAACTACTCATCTTCCAACCCACCAAACATACTCAAAACAACTCTCACTTTAACATCACAGCAAAAGACAACACCACTATATACCCAACTGAACACACCAAATTGCTAGGAGTGGAAATAGACAACAAACTAAAATTTGACATTCACATATCCATGACCATAAAAAAAGTCCACAAAAAACTAGGAGCATTATACAGAAATAAACAATTTCTCACCAAAGCAACAAAGATTTCAATAGCAAATTCCCACCTTATCTCCACCCTACTTCATGCCTCTCCAGTATATACCAACCTAAGGCAATGTGATCTAAACAAGCTAGAGACCTGCTACAACAAAATCGCAAAATTCACCACAGGGGCATCCTACCGTAGTCACCACTGTCTCTCACTTGCTGAACTGGGCTGGCTTGAACTCCCTCACCTCCTTCAGTGGTATCAACTCTCACTCACCCACAAACTAGTAAACCATCCACTAAATGTCCCATCCCTCCAGAATCTACTCCAACCCTATCGCACCACCAGACCACTAAGATCCAGCAACAAAAATCACTTGCAGATCACTAAAGCCAATAACTCTGCTGGTGAAGCACTATTCTCTTGTGCCATAGCCAAATTATGGAACTCACTCCCACCCACAATTACCCTCCGTACCATCATGCACCAACTTCAAAACTTTATTAAAAGCGCACCTAAAAACATGCTGGCTATGCCCTTGCAACTCCCACTCTAATATCATCCACCCCATCCAACTACTACCTTTCTTTCACCTCCACTAACTACCTTGATGATAGCAAGCTCAGATGCTCATAAGCCTAGTACTTATTATACAGCAGGAACTTCTCATTGTTACATTTGTTAATGCCTGTTATGTATTTCACAGATAAAGATTCTAGTTGTCTACTGATGTAGTATGTTCTTCATCTGTAAATATGTTGTAAGTAATTTCTATGTTAAATTGTTAATCACTATGTAATCCAATGTAACTACTGTCTGTTTATTTTACTGTGGAGCTTTTCTCCCCGGGCCTCCGCTGAAAATGGACCCACGTCCAGTCGGACACTCCCGGTCAACAAATTTAAATAAATAAATAAATAAAATAAATAATTCTACCTATTTTTAAATTCCATTGTCATTTTATCCCACTCCCTAGGTATATTTTCTAAAGAAATTTCTATCTTCTCTAATAACTCCAGCATAATTTCCACTGCCCAGTCCTTAAATTCCTCCCCGTTTAACAGATAAGTGGGGAAATGCCAGTGTCTCATTTTATTTCATTACCCTGCATTTTTATTTTAGTTATTATTGGTGTGTTTATGTGTGTGGTCTTAAATAGTTATTGGATATGTATCAAAACTTTTCAGTTAAATGCACATATCCCTGTGAAATATAATTATTGTCTAGCCTAGCCCAGTTTTTATACCTTGGAGAATAATATACAAATTCTCTCTGATCTCCTACTACTGAATTCACATCTTCCATGCCAAATATTTTCATACATTTCTTAAAAAAAATCTATGCTCTTCTGTTTTATTTTCTGTTCTAGGCCTCCCAGATACATCATCAATGTTGCAAATCAAATTCCAGTCCCCCACCTATAAGTAATATTCCCTGCTGAAAGCTGATTATTTCTCCCAGAAATTTCTTAAGCTACATTGTAGCAATTTTAGGTTGAATATAAATACATGCCAGCATAATCCTCTACCCCTCCCAGTAGCCTCTTACTAAAACAAATCTACCATTATTATCTTTTTTCTACTTCTATTACTATTGGAGCTTCTGTAGCAATTAATATAAGTACTCCCATTTCTTTTTTCCCCACATATTCTGCTGAATAACTACCCTGCAATTTTTTCTTTATCAAATTCACATGGTCTGTTCTTTCCAAATATGTATCCTGTAACTTATCTATTTCCACTCTGCATTTCTTAATATAGTTCTTTACTCTTTTTGTAGATACCTATGAGACCATTCACATTCAAAGATAGTATGGCAAGTGTTTCCATTATGATAAGTAGTTTTTAGTCCCATCTATTAGGTATAACATCTTTTTTGAACATCTAGTTCAAGCCTTTGTGTTATATGCATTCACTAATGTTTGGCAGGTTAATCTATTATGCAGTTGTTTCTTGTCATATCCATTTGAACTTATGTCACATTTTACAGGACTTTTTTGTTTTGATGAAAGCCCTCAAAAAAAAAAAAAAAGAGCACACAGCCAAAGCACCCCCATAACCCATTAACTTAATGCAAACACAACCACAAACTAAAATCGGTGCAGTGCTTAAAGCAAACTGCAAACATAAAAATAAAAATAAAAAAAACACACTGTAACAAGGGCATAAATGGTTAAAAAAAAGCCTTTATTAACACACAATCCAGTGGTTGCAGCTAGTGGATAGAACACATATCCCTTGGCTGTTTTAGTTGATTAATGAATGGGTCAAACTATTGTAGAAAATATACTCCATTTAGTTAAAGATTCCTGGGATTTTGGGGGGGCAGTTAAAGAAAGAAGTATTGAACAAGGATCTTTCATTTCTTACCATTGATATCAAGGATCTTTTTTTCAGTGATTCCTAAAGAAGAAGGACTGGAAATGTTTGAAGAGACTTTATTCCCATGTTCTGACTTATCCCATGATCAGATTATTCTAATTTGTGAACTTATGGCCCTGATTTTAGAAAACAACTTTTCAATTTTTGAAGGAGAATATTTCCAAAAAGTCAAGGGTGTAGCTATGGGCGCAGCTTGTGCCCCTGTGTATGCCAACCTTGTACTCATTGGTTGGGCAAATAGATTTTTGTTTAAGTGTCTCGATAGGAAGAATATACAACTTTATACACAATTTTCGGATGACATTTTTAGTTTATGGAAAGGTTTGAGGGAAGAGATTCAGGAGTTTATGCAGTATTTGAATAACACTACTGAATTCCTAGAATTTGTTTATAATTTCCACACCTCTACAATTGATTACTTGGACACAAGCATTTCACATTCAGGTGAAGGTTTCAAGTCTAATATATATCGTAAATAAACCTTTTTCAGTTCATACCTACACTATTCTAGCAATCACCCAATAGCTCAAAAAAAGAGTTTAGTAAAGGGACAAGCTATTCATGTTGCTTGGATGACTTCCCATTTTGGGGACATCAGAAATGAATTGGATAAAGTAGGAAATATGTTTTGTGAGAGAGGATATCCAAAGAAACTGGTGGATCAGATTCTTGGAGAAGTTTATAGCAAATAGGGGGAACAATACAAGCCTCTGTTGAGTATCAGTCTTGGAAATGATCTAATTGAGAAAGTGGAAACCTCAAAAAAGTTTGAGAAGGCTAGTGTGTTACAATACAATTACCTTTCCAAGGAAATTAAAAATGTGTTCAAGAAGAACTGGAACATATTTAAGGTTAATCCTGACATTTTTAAAACATTGGGTGATGGGCTGTCCTTCATTAACAAAACAGGTGCTAATTTAAAAAGACTTTTAGAGTTTAAAACTAGCTCACTTGAACATTATGGGAAGGTTATCAGGCCCTGTTGGGGTTATAATCAGTGTACATACATCACCAGCGAGGTGGAAACAACCCTTGAGAATACTATGAAGAACGGAATTATTTTCCAGAAGGGGAATTGTACCACCAGCAAAGTAGTATACTCAGCCCAGTGTAAAAAAAAATTAACTGTTTTTATGTGGGAAAAAATGAGCATGGCTTGAGGGTTAGGATATATGAGCACCTACATGATATTAACAATGAAAAAGAGACTAAGACCCTATAAAAACATTCTTTGGAAAATTTATGGGTTTACAAAATTTACCTTTGGTATTCTGGATTGTATCAAAATCAGTCAGAAGGGGGTTATTGGAAAAATACCTTAAGGTACTTCCACCCCCACCCCCATTCTCAGGGGAGGACAAAGAAGAAGAGGAACTACAAGAGAAGGCATATGAATCAAAATCAGCAATGGTAACTGATGACGTATTCACCCAGGAACTCACTACTATGCCTTCAGGTACTGCAAACATTACTTCTTTTTTTTTGGATATCATATTTACAATTTTACTAACATGAGGATAGGCTCTGAGCCCCATAGTTTGCTTTTGAAGGGGTTTAACTTCATCCCTTCCACTAGGGCCAGAGTGGCTGACACTCTCCTTGATTTAAAATTGTTCACCAGAAAGCTTAATTTTCAAGTAGTGTTTGGGGGAAACGTTAGTGGTAACACCTCTGACAAGTTTAAGAGGAAAAGTATGACAAATCCCCCTTTACACCCAGTTATCAATGTTTTTGAGAAGCAATGTGAAAAATAAATATTCACACTGTTGCAAAACAATACAAACAATGTTTTAACCTTTCAGTTAAAGAAAAACAGCTTCTCCAACAATTTACTCGCAATTACAATATTAGATGCATGAAACTGAGCAAATGTGGGGGCCTGGTTATTATGGACAGTGCTGACTACTCTGGGCGTTTGTTACATCTTCTGCATGATGATTGTGTGTACAGTGCTGTTTCCATAAATTAAATCAATATAGCCTACAGGGTCATTAAAGTGGCACTGGACAAGTTGTTGTTATTTAATAAGATTCCACGAGGCTTATACAACTTCCTTATTATTCCAAAGATTTTTGATATTCTCAAAATCCACTCCAATCTGTCTGACCCCCCCTCCCCACAAATCCAGTTGTAGCTGCTAGTGGATCAGTTACAGAGCCTCTGGCCAAGTCTATAGACCAAAAATTGAAAAACCTGTTTGTGTCCTTCCCACACATTATAAGAGACTCATGGAACCTTCTGGATAAACTGAAGGGAATACCAGAAAAAGATGAATTCCTTTTGGTTACATGTGATGTACAAAGTTTATTTATGGTAATACCCCATGACCTGGGGTTGGAGTGGTTCGGAGAGATTATAAAATGATTTGGCTTACATTCTGAGACAGATTATGAATTGGTTAGTGAGTTTATGGATTTGGTGTTACACAACAACTTTCGGACCTTTGAGGGTGAATTTTACAAGCAGACTCTTGGAGTGGCTATGGGGGCCACATGCACCCCTAATGTTTGCAAATGCTGTCTTATTAACATAGGAATTAGAATATTTTTTTAAACTCCCGCTTTTTTCCGAATGTGCTAGCTGCTTCAGATACCTCAATGATCTACTTGTCATTTTGGAAGGAAGTTTATTTATTTTTATTTTATTTTACATTTGTTAACCAGGAAAGTCTGACTTGAAACAAAGCCAATTTTTAGCAGTGGCCCAGGGAAGAAATGTTCCAGATGCATGTCTTTGAACATGGGAGGAAACTGAAGCACCTGGAGGAAACATGCACATATACACAAGGGGACATGTAGACTCCACACAGAAGGCACTCCAGCTGAGAATTGAACCAGAAAACCTCTTGTTGTAAGGCGACAACACTACTGCTGCACCACTGTATTGTCCAGGAAGTGTCAATGAACTTGAAGAATTCATAATACAGTTACAAGTCAGCACTGCCTTTTTAAAGTTCACATATTCCTTTGAATGTGACCAGGTCAATTATCTTGTCATTGACATCAGAAAAGGAGTTAATGAAGAATTCACTACCAGGATTTACAGGAAGTCCACTTATTGTAATACATTTCTTTTTTATACTATTTGCCACCCCTTTCATCAGAAGAGGGGGTTAGTAAAAAGTCAATTTATCAGAACCTCTTGGTGACCTCGGATGATGTAGTATGTCTTGAACAATTTGATATTCTAAGATCCATGTTTTTGGACCATGGCTACCTCCACCACTTCTGGATTCAATCAAAGATGAGATATGGGCAAAGAGAAACACTAAATATGCCTCCATCATCAAGAAAGGGCTGAATCACCTCGACAAGAAAGACAGCCAAACAGGTTTTAATGGCCAAACCAATATGGTCCTGCATTATACTTTGGATGTTAAGGACATTGAAAAGATTTTGCGGAAGAACTGGTTCATGCTACAAAGTGATGAAAGCATCAAAGAGGTTTTTTTACACCACCATCCTTTACCTATAGAAATAAATCTAACATAAAATCCCTTCTTGAGAAACCTATTGATCATCATAAGGGATGTTTATCCACTAGGAAATGCGAGCATTGACATCAGTGCCCTTATGTAAACACGTGTTACAATGGCACCCTTTTAAGTAGATTTGATTCTTCTGTGCATGATAGAGCTTACAACTGATTTTCTCAAAGAGTTATTTACCTGGCTACATGTGCATCTTGTCCCACTTTCTATGTGGGAAAAACTAAGAATGCTTTGAACAAAGGTATCTATCAACATGTTTACAGTATCCAATGTAAGGACAGTAAAAGTGCACTAGCCAGGGATTCCATTGTTTGTGACAAATTCACCACATTTACATTTCTAGTTCTTGAACAAATACAAACTTCCCCTTATGTAGGGGACTGGCAGAACAAACTGCTTCACTGGGAAATGACTTGGCAGCTTAAGCTGGATGCTACCGACTTTCACTGTTTAAGTGACAGTATTTCTGTCAGCAGTGAACTAAAAAGGAAAGTCAGCAGAATATGATTTTGTGTTTCAGCAAACATTTTCTGTTTAGTTACTTTTTGCCTAGTTTGTATTTTTGTGTTTTGGTTCAAGTTTTAATAGTTTTGACTTATTTTTAGTGTTGTTACTTTATTTTTTATTTTTCACACTGATTTCAGCTACATGTTGTGATTGGTTTACATGAGAGGTGTGTCCTCTGCACTTAAGTTTTAAAATGGCTTCCACACATAGTACATTCATATGCTAAACTGTGGATGTTTTTAATCTACTTTTAGTATTCAACATATTCTTTGACAAGTTTTGAGTTCAGTGGCTGATTTGCTGGATGTTTTGTGTTATTACCTTAAAAAAGAAGGAAACTCAGTGGCAACTAAGGTTGGCTCCCATGCCCCCCCCCCCCCATTAAATGAAGGAGTTTCCATCCTACCTGTATTGCATGAAGGAGCCAACAGACATTCGTCTTTTTTATTTTGTTTATAGATAATTTTATAAAAAGGTAAAATGTTGGTTCAAGGTGTTCCAAATGGTAATGGGTTCATGTAAAACCAAGTTATGTATTTATTGCTGTATTGTATTGCTTTATTCAACTTATTCAGCTTGACTTTTTTTTCTTTCTCAAATGCAGGCTTTTAAACCAGAAAGTTGAAGGAGATGGAAAAAAGTGCTCAAACAGCCAATGAACTACATTTTTTGGGCCAGAAACCACACCTCTTGTGGTAGATAGGCTACCTAGTGCTTACCACTCCCACTGATAAGCTAGAAGGCTTCCCTCAACACAGAAAGGCTTGAGGGGCTCAGAAACTAACATACAGTCCTGGATACAGCAAATCTGTATCTGGACTAGACTAGTTACAGGAAAGGTGGGAAAAGCGCAAACGCAGGCTTTTAGACCAGAAAGTTGAAGGAGATGGAAAAGAAACTGCCTAAACGGCCAATAAACTACAATTTCTGGGCCAGAAACCACTCCTCTTGTGATAGATAGGCTACCTAGTGCTCATCATTCCCACTGACAAGCTAGAAGGCTTCCCTCCAACACAGAGAGGTTTGGGGGGCTCAGATGCTTACAAACAGTCTTGGATATGCCAAATCTGTATCTGGACTAGACTAGTTATAGGAAAGGTGGGAAACAAGCAAAATGCGGGCTTTTAAAGCAGAAAGTTAAAGGATATGGAAAAAGTGCTCAAACGGCCAATAGACTGCAATTTCTGGGCCAGAAACCACTTTTCTGGTAGATAGGCTACCTAGTGCTTACCACTCACACTGATAAGTTAGAAGGCTTCCCTCCAACACAGAAAGGCTTGGGGGCTCAGAAGCTTACAAACAGTCCTGGATACAGCAAGTCTGTATCTGGACTAGACTTGTTACAGGAAAGGCAGGAAACAAGCTTAGATTTTTTTTTTGTTACAGAAATACAGCTAAAACAGCACTAAAAACAATTCAAGTGAAGTACAAGCTAGCCCACTTGAGTGTGTAGTAATATTAAAGGAATATATTCAAACTGTATTCCGAACTGAATTCAATTATTGTTTATTTCAACTCTGAACAGTTAAAAAGTGCCAAAAAATATAATTATCAGCTGAGAAGCACACCCAGACAGAACACAAAGTAAAGTGGAAAGGGAGAAAGGAGAAACAGAAGATAATTCAAGGCTAAGGGCCTAAGTGGGTTGGCCTACTCACATGTTCTCTCTGTGTTAGGTAGAATGAGCTAATGACACTAGACTGAGATAGAGCTGGGATAGAGCTGAAGAGATGGTACTGGTAGGAGTGTCTGAAATCAAAATACGATCTCACTGTACTCAGTTGAGTGAGCAAATGAGATGGACCCACGAGGAGTGTTCAAACACAAATTTACAGGAGGGACAGGCAGTTCCAAAGCCACCAAGATTAATACCACAACAAAAACAGGGAGGGAAACTAAATGCAGAAAGAAGAGAGATCACAATATTCAGTGAAGAAAATAAATAAAAAGAAAAAGAAAATACAGTACTGCCTTTAACACAATATTCAATGAAACAAATAAATAAACATAAAAATAAAATACAGTACTATCTTATAACACTGCAAGATTGTACTTATCTCAGCTTGTAATAAAGTTGATGTAGGTATATAACAGCTAACCAAACAGCTCAAATATTCAGCTATTTAGCAGAAATAAATTCAGAGATAAGTGATTAAGACTTATAAGCACAGAGAAACCCTGTAAGCTGAGTTCAACACCAAATATCAATGAAGTGAGAACAATAACCCCACTTACTGCAGAGAGAAGAGATATCACAATATTCAGTGAAGCAAATAAAGAGAAAAATAAAATGCAGTACTATATTTAACACAATATTCAATAAAACAAATAAATAAACATAAAAATAAAATACAGTACTATCTTATAACACTGCAAGTTTGTACTTATCTCAGCTTGTAATAAAATTGATGTAGGTATATAACAGCTAACCAAACAGCTCAAATATTCAGCTATTCAGCAGAAATAAATTCAGAGATAAGTGACCAAGACTTATAAGCACAGAGAAACCCTGTAGGCTAAGAATTCAACACTGAATATCAATGAAGTGAAAACAATAACCCCCACTTACTGCAGAGAGAATTGAGATCACAATATTAGTGAAACAAATAAAGAGAAAAATAAAATGCAGTACTATCTTTAACACAATATTCAATGAAACAATAAATAAACAGAAAAATAAAATACAGCACTGCCTTATAACACTGCACAGTTGTACTTATCTCAGCTTGTAATAAAGTTGATGTAGGTATATACCAGTTAACCAAACAGCTCAAATATTCAGCTATTCAGCAGCAATAAATTCAGAGCACTTTTTCCATCTCCTTCAACTTTCTGGTTTAAAAGCCCACATTTCACTTGTTTCCCACCTTTCCTATAACTAGTCTAGTACAGATACAGATTTGCTATATCCAAGACTGTGTGTAAGCTTCTGAGCCCCCAAGCCTCTTTGTGTCAGAGGGAAGCCTTCTAGCTTGTCAGTGTGAGTGGTAAGCATTAGGCAGCCTATCTACCACAAGAGGAGTGGTTTCTGGCCCAGAAATTGTATTTTATTGGCTTTTTGGGCAGTTTTTCCATCTCCTTCAATTTTCTGGTCTAAAAGCTTGTTTTTGCACTTTTCCCATCTTTCCTCTAGCAAGTCTAGTCCAGATACAGATTTGCTGTATCCAGGATTGTATGTAAGCTTCTGAGCCCCCCCAAAGCCCTTTTGTGTTTGAGGGAAGCCTTTCTAGCTTATTGGTTGGAGTGGTAAGCACTAGGTAGCCAGTCTACCACAAGAGGAGTGGTTTCGGGCCCAGAATTTATAGTTTATTGGCAGTTTGGGCAGTTTTTCCATCTCTTTTAACTTTCTGGTTTAAAAGCCCACATTGTGCTTGTTTCCCACCTTTCCTGTAACTAGTCTAGTCCAGATATATTTGCTGTATCCAGGACTGTTTGCAAGCTTCTAAGAGGTGCCAAAGTCTGCTCTTCATTTTTTCCTGTAGATCTGCTAGTTCTCTCCTCTCCTGCACATTTACTAGCTTATTAGTCTAGCACTTTACCATACCAGACTTCTTTCAGCAATTATTGTAGCACACAAAAGTGCTACCAGCACTAAACATTTTACAAGGAAACAGCTACAGTACTTATTATTAATGCCCACCCATCTAGGCATGTCTAAAGGTCAGTTCCTGGTGCTTTCTCCTGTTACATTGGTGAACTTGGGCATCCTGAGGCAATGTAGCAACTGCCTCATGTACATCGACAACCCTCTCCTCTTACCTCTCAACACTCAGACTTATATATCCAAATTGGAAGCCACACACTCTCCAGCCAAGACCGGAATAGCTGGTCAAGAGGAGAAAGTCAACAATTGCACCACACCACATGGAACACATAGCCTTCCAGAACACACACCAGCACTGCCTTTACATAAGCAAACACACCCACCTTCATGGATCCTGTCAATAAAAATCTACCCAAACAGCAGAAACTTCCAAGGCAGAAACACACTCGACCACCAGAACACAACACTAATCATGAGACACATAACTCTCCAAAACAGTGTGCCACTCAACCAAAGCCCCTAAGGCAAAACGGTATGCCCACCACACTAGTCATACATGAGTCAGTAGTGAGGCACACTGATGTCCCACTCACTAGGTTGAATAAGGAGAAAGTAACAGTCAGCTGCCTGTCAGCTGCCAGGATCCACCATATAATGCACACACTCAGGTCCTTCAACAACAGGTACAAATATGACTCTATCATTTTACATGTGGGTGTGAATGACCTGAGATGTACCTCCCTGGACTACATGAAAAGAGACATGGAGGAGCTCTCGTATTATGTAGCCAAGGTGGGTATGACCCTAGCCCTGAGCAGCATCCTACCATCACCCAGAATGATACCACAGTACAAGCAGAAAATTATTGATTTCAACAATTTGCTAAGTTTCTGGTGTCATTCTAAGGGATCCAGTATCTGTCTGCCTGGGATGACATGACTGACAGACCTCGATGCTTTGCCAGAGATAGCCTGCATTTGTCACCCCTGGGCTTTTGGATACTGGCCAAGGTTCTTGCCACCCCAATAGTGTCTTTTTTAGGCAGTGTTCCATAGACCAAATTACCACCATAACAGCTACAAACAAATGTAATCTGCGGGTCATGCTTCTCAATGATAGAAGTCTAAATTTCAAAATGCACTCACTCAAAGCACTCAAAATGGAGAACATCAACATTTGTGCTGTAACAGAAACATGATTCAAGGCAGCAGAAAGCAACCCTGCACTATCAGGCTATAACTCGTTCCACACCTCTCGGCCCCAGAACTTGGATTGAAGCTCCAAAGGTGGTGGTGTTTCCATATTCATAAAGGATGTGCACACCTCCAGACTGGTAGCCCAACATAACACATCAGAAATACTTCAGGTGCAACTAACATTGGGTAAGACAGCGATTCAAGTCATAGCTATAGGTCCCCAACCATGTCCCAAGACACTCACTTCATGTTCCTAAGCACTCTGGAGAATATTAGGGTCCAACCTAATACACTCATACTGGGTGACTTAAACTAGCCCTCCATTAACTGGGAAAACTACTCATGTACCAATGCACTTGCCCAACGTTTCTTGGAATACATTAATTCCAATGCCCTGGACCAGCTTGTTCTGACCCCCAGAATTGGTAGCAACATCCTTGACCTGGTCATTACTAACATGTGTGACCATTGCTCTACACCAATAGTCAACTCCTCCCTGGTTAGATCTGACCACAAACTAATCACCTTGGAAATCCAAATCCGTCCCCCCCCCCCACCCGCAAAGGTAACCACCATGAAAAACTTCTCCAAAGCTTACTTTGGGATCCTAAGAACAGAGGTGGCTAACCTTATGGCACCCATGCAAATGGAGAATAGTTGCAGGACCTCCAAATCATACACCAATGCACTGTACGAACACTTACACAAATGGATGGATCTCGACATACCCAATAGAACCAAGACACTCTCCTCCAAAAAAAGGAAGCCAATCTGGTGGTCCCCTGCCATAAGCAAACTCTACAACAGAAGGAGGAAACTGATGCGGAATTAAGTAAAGTCCCAAGACACGTAAAACTCCCTTATCAGCATCAACAAAAAGTTGAGATCCCTCATCAAATCCTTTAAAGCTAGCTATGAAAACAGAATTGCAGCAGATAGTAAAGACAACCACAAGGCCTTCTCTAGTTATGTAAAGAACCTCCAAGGCAATACCCAGATTTGCTCTGAGCTACTGCACAATTGTACTTTCTATACTGAGCCAACAGATATTGCCAATATACTGGCCAACAGATTCAGTGCCAACTTTACCCCTCCCACCAAAGGACTAATCACAATACCATACCAGATTGCCAGTCACCCAGTATTACTGCTGCACAGGTTAAAACAGCACTGTCCAAGGCCAAGAATGCAGCTTCTATGGGAGCTGGCATTATCCCTGGCTGTGTTCTACATGAACTACAGAGTGAACTGGAACCTCACCTGTGTGCCCTGTTCAATCACTGCCTCACCTCAGGCTTTGTCCCTACCAAATGGTGACCGCTATAGTCATCCCTCTCCACAAAGGAGGAGTGACTACAGACCCTGGGAACTATTGCCCCATTAGCCTGACAAGTCTAATATGCAAAGCTATGGAATGCATTATCATGGACCTAATAAACAAAGATATAGGGAATCTCCAAACTCTGGATCCCACACAGTTTAGTTTTGTGCCTGCTCAACTTGGTTGACTTCTTTGAATCAGTCACCAGAGCTGTGGATAAAGGCAAGGTGGTTCATACAGCCTACCTTGATCTGGCCAAGGCCTTTGATACAATTCCCCACTCAGGAATCATAGAAAAACTCACTAAGCTAGGCATCAACCCCTATATCACTAGGTTGGTTACAAACTGGTTCACAGATAGAATGCACAGTGTGAAAGTAGCTGACTCCAAGTCAGACTGTCGACCAGTCATGAGTGGAGTCCCACAGGGATCGGTCCTGGATCCTCTTCTGTTTGGTATCTACTTTTCAGAAGTCCAGTCCAACACAAAGGGACTCTGGCTGACAAAGTTTGCAGAAGATTGCAAGTTGGGAGCCATTATTAACTACCCAAGTGATGTTGACATCCTACAGAAAGGCCTCACGGAGACCAACAACTGGTGTCAGAACCATGACCTTAAGCTCAATGCCAAAAAAAGTGTATTCATCCCCTTTGGGAAAAACCCAGTTCCCATGAACGTCAATCGTAGTCCACTGAACACAGAAGGCATTATAAGAGATCTGGAAACACAGGTTGACAGCAACCTGTCTTTTGACCACCACACTGCCACTGTGGTCAGAAAGTCCTTCCATGTGACACATCTCATTACTAAGGATTTTGCATCCAGGAAGAAAAAGGTCATTGTCTCCCTCTACTCTTCCCTCATTAGGCCAGTCGAGTAAAATGCCCCATTTGGTATGAACCTCACTAGATATCTGCAATAACTGGAGAGGCTGCAAAAGTACCTCACAAAGAGGATCCTAGGCCTTAAACACT
The DNA here is from genome assembly GCF_019279795.1 of Protopterus annectens. NCBI lineage: Eukaryota > Metazoa > Chordata > Ceratodontiformes > Protopteridae > Protopterus > Protopterus annectens. Next base: position 833,657,567 of record NC_056750.1, on the reverse strand, counting down.
TGTCCTATATGGACAGACTCAAAAAACTCCAACTATTCTGTGTCTCATATCACCTACTTAGAGACAATCTCTGCTTGACTTACAAAGCCATGAATGACCCAGCTCTGTTAGAAATGCTACATCAAGAGAAACCCCAATCCCTCCGCACCACATGTTCCAGAGACCTCAACCACATTACCACAATCAACAGAATTTGCTGGAGGGAAAGGTTCATAACCCAGAGACTGCCCATGCTATGAATAGACTTCCCATACATGTCAAACAGAGCACCTCACTGGCCCTCTTCAAGAGAAATCTTGATGAGTGGATGGGAAATAGAAAATTCACTCCGGAGATCATTCCAGTGGCTCTACTTGACAGAGGCACTGGAAACTAAGGTCGGGTAGCATGATGCCAAGGTAATCATATGGGCTAGGCTTGTAAAGGCTCCAGGGCCAGTAGCCTAGTACACACCTATGAACCTAAAAAAAGGAGCACCAGTTTTCTTTAATAACCCTATTACACACAAAAATAACTGAAAAAAACTTTACTATATAACATACAGTTTGTGTCATGTTTTATAAAATACTGTTAAGAACAAAAATTGTTTTCCTTACAGTTAACTCTTTCCTTCCTCTTCCTCTCTGCTTAATGTTCTTCCAAATATTAATGACATGGAGTAGGGCATATACTTTGGAGTCTCCTACATGTTTAACAAAGTCAAATAAGTCTAATATTTCAATCACCATCTCCCAGCTCCAGTTTCTGTTTTATTTCCAACATACTCTTGGTTTATAGTGAGTAATACTTTTTACACAAACACTCCACTGTCTCCAACTTTTAGTACTTTGTCCTTCTGCTACAGTTTTGACAGAATCAACTATTTTTGCTGATAGGATTGCGTCTTTACTATTAAATATTTTGTCTGCTTTCTCAGTGCCAGGTTTGGAGCATAACCATGATGTTCCCTTTCAATTAGCAACTCATACTGTGGAGGAATATCAGTCCATTTGCTTATTTGTGTTTTAATAAAATGACTACAGTCTGTTCCTTTCTGTTTCTCTGGTACATCAGAAAATTTCAGGTTTTCCCTACATCCTCTGTCCTCGTATGCTACCAATTTTTGAAACAGCTCTTCTTGAGCAGTCAGATAATCAACAGGACTTTTCTTCATTTTGACCTCTGATTTTTGCAGTTTTCTCAGTTCATCTGAATATCTGTTCAAACCCTCTTCTGCTTTTTTCAGCATTTTAGTTGAGCTGATATACTCCTTCAGCGTTTCATTTATTTAATTGGCTCTAAGCACGTTTGACTTACTTTTTCCTCATGTCTTGTACCACAGCTAGAGCTTGAACTGCCTGAACTGCCTTTACTCCTCACTTTCTGCTAAAGAGAGAGACATGATTTTCTTGACTTTTATTTTATTATTTATGTATGTATATATGTTATTTTAGTTATGGTAACCCTTTCTGTTTAAAATCTGATTTTTAATTTGTTTCTAAAACCTTTACTAAGGAGAATAAAAAATACTGGTGCAATAATCTAATACTGGTTTAATGTCTTAACCTATGAGATGACATTTTACTCATAAATGATTCACCAGTTATTTTGGATTCTTTTCGATTATTCATACATCTCTTCTAAGCACCATCAAGATGGTTAAAAGGGCAGAATCAATACATTAGAGGCTTTACTAGAGAAACTTGCTTTAATTACATACCATACACACACTGAGAATTTTCGTTATGTTATCTTTCCTTTATTAATTAACTAACTAGGTAAGTGGGCTGCTCTATTGACCCTTTTCAATAACAACCTAGGCTCATGGAAGCAACAGGAAATATTATAGTAACATGAATTTAAAATCCAAATACAATACTTATTTACAACTTTACATTGTTGTATTTATACTAAGGGCTTATAAATTGTGATGTGAAGAGTGGTGGTACAAATGAAGGGGGGGTCTTATAGTGGCTGGGTCTTATATTTACAGTTTCTTGAGTCACAAAATGGGGCTTGGCTGGCAATTAAAAATATATTAAAAATATTAAAAATGAAAAATAAATAAATACAAATAAAAACTCTAGAGGGGGAGATGTCAAAAATGTATTGTTGAATAAATAACTAAAGTGGCAGTTGAGGCTTAAATCTAACATTCCCCAGTCCTGAATGAATATATCACCATCAAACCAGTGATACTAGCAAAAGCCTCACAAGTATAATCATTTCATGGGGAGGGTCCAGAGTTTGGAGGTTCCCAATGTCTCTGTTAATGAGATCCATGATGATGTGCTCCATAGCCTTGTAGACCAAGCTAGTCAGGCTTATAGGGTGACAGTTCACGGGGTCTGTTGTGGCTCCACCTTTGTGAAGCAGAATAACCATTGCTGTGCGCCACTCTATGGGCATGTAGCCTGTGGAGAGGCTAAGTTTGAACAGTGCATTTAGGTGAGGGGTTAGTTCATCTTTGAGCTTGTGTAGGACACAGCCTGGGACACTGTCTGGTCCCATTGATGCTGTGTTTTTGGCTTTGGATAGGGTTGTGATTTCAGGGGCACTACATTCTTCTGGTATAGTTATGGGCCTTTTTGCAGGTGAGAGGGGGTGAAATTTGCACTGAACCTGTCTGCCAGGTTGTTGACGATATCGGTCGGTTCAGTGTATTTTGTACCATTCTGCACTAACTCCAAGCAGATCTGAGAATTGCCACTTAGATTCTTGACATAGCTAAAGAATGCCTTGTGGTTATCTTTGGAGTACTTGGCAATTTGTCTTTTGAAGCTAGCCTTGGATGATTTCATGAGAGATTGTAGTTTCTTGCTGATACTGATCAGGGATGTCTTCCCTTCTTGGGATTTTACTCTTTTCTGTACTAGTTTCCTCCTTCTATTGTGGTGCTTATTTATGGCAGGGGTCCACCAAACTGGTTTCCTTTTCTTGGAGGTGTGAATCTTGGTTTTGTTTGAGATAGCACGATTCATGCATTCTTATAGGTGCCCATAGAATGTATTAGTAAAGGATTGTGCAGCTTGGCCAGCATTATCCTTTAGCATGGGGGATTTGAAACATTCCACCTCAGTCTTAAGTAATGTGAAGTTTGCTTTTGAAAAGTTTTTCATGGTGATTTCTTTGACCAGGGGTGGGGGTGGAATGTGGATATCCAGAGTGATTAGTTTATGGTCAGATCTAACCAGCGAGGGGTTGACCTCTGGTGTGGAACACTAGTCGCCCATGTTGGTGATGACCAGGTCCAATATGTTGGCACCTCTGGTGGGGGTGTTGACCAGTTGATCCAGGGTGTTTGAGTTTATAAATTCTAGGAAATGTTGGGCAAGGGAGTTAGTACTTGAGTAGTTCTCCAAGTTAATGTTTGGGTAATTGAAATCACCCAATATCAGGGTGTTTGATAGGAACTTTATGCTTCCCAGTGTTTCCAGAAATGTGGAATGGGGGTCCTGGGACATGGTGGGTGATCTGTAGCAAGCTACAATTTGAATTGCAGTTATGGGTGAAGAGTTTCCCTTGGTGGCTAGTGGTCCACCCAACCCAATGTTGCAGGCTTTCTTGGTAGTCTAGTGGTTTGTGAAACTATGACAACCAGCCCAACCCAGACACACACACACACACACACACACACACACACACACACACACACACACACACACACGCATGCGCACTTATTCCATATGCACTTCACCTTCCCCTGCCTAAATTCCATACTGCTACATCTCATGCAGACACAAACTCACACATGTAGTCCCTCACATATTGACACACACACACACACACAACATATTTTTTTTTACGAACTCAATTTGTGTTCCAATTTTTGTAATAATTTCCTAGGTACTTAAAGAAGACTTTGAAACACGTTTTTGTTGTTTGGCTTTTAGAGACAATGGAACTGGGATATTTATTAGTAGTAGTATTAATCTAAACAAAATACAGTTATCTGACCACAGTTCTTTAAAAAAATATGTATCTCTTCCAAAGAAACATTTAACTTTTCACAGTGCATAAACATATGTGTCCAATCAGCTTTCACTTTCTTACTACTACTTCAATAAATCAAAGAAGCCACTTTACTAAATTTGGAAATTTTATAAGGGGTAACAAATATTCTTAGTAGGGTGGCCATGGTGGTGCAGTGGTTGGCGTTGTCATCTCACAGCAAGAAGTTCTCCAGTTCGATCCTCAGCTGGGGTGCCTTCTGTGCAGAGTCTGCATGTCCTCCCTGTGGTCACGTGGGTTTCCTCCGGGTGCTCCAGTTTCCTCCCACCTCCCAAAGACATACTGTAGGTGGACTGGACACTCTAAATTGGACCTAGGCATGAGTGCATGCATGTGCGCCTTCTGTGGAAGGCTGGGTGCTGGGCTGGCAACTCTACACCATAAAACTCCACTGCCAATTATGAGTGGACAGGTGACCACTGTGGTAACCCCTGGCTAGGAAAGGGCCAAAAGAAGAAGAAGAAGAACAAATATTCTTAGTATATATTTCCACATAAAGATTTTCCAGTACAAATTTGATGAGGTTTGATTAACTAGCTTAAGTAATCCCATTCTATTTTTATCATCGATTGAGTCATTCAATCCACTATCTAAAAATTTCCAGTAATTTACATCAAAATTATTATTTATAATTAACTTATGTCACTTAGAAAGACTTCCTTTATATTGTAATTTACCTTCAATAATAGCAAACATATACTCATATAATGGAGCAATAAGATTCTGCTCATGTTCACTCACAGTATTTATAAAGTTATCTAACTTCTTTATAATGGAATAACTTATACAATTTCATTAAACATTCTGATGTTTTTACTTTTACTTTTTTAAATCAATCTTACCATAATACTAACCAATTTTCCTTTAACAGTAATTTCAGTAGTATTCTGAAATTCCACAAATCTTGAGGTATATGCAATGACAAAACACAAGAATTTCCATTTTGTAATTAGTGTGATTTTATAAATATTGTCCTTAACTGCTTTAAAATTGGTTTCATATAAGAAGAATCCAAACTTTGAAATGCATTTCTTTCTAGATTATACTTTAATAATCAAATAAAGGAATTATTAAATACTTCATATGTATCATGTTTAATAAGTAAATATTAATTTAATGTATCTTGCTCATGAATAACTTTCCATTGACTAGTATAGATTGAAACTGAATAGAGTATAACTGAATTAAATTTTGCTGCAAAGGAATATGATTCTTTATTAGGAAAATGAAACACTGCCATCCTCACAGAATCTAATATGATTTCTATGTGCAGTTTTCAATTGTTAGGGATGTCAGAAATTATATATTTTTTCTGTTTTCTTTAATACTTTTTTGAGATATTATACTGCTGAATGCAATATATAAATATTTTTGGGTAATAAAATCATATTGATAAGAGCTAGCCTGTCATCAAAAATAATTTTAAAAAATCTATTCGATTGTTTGATAAGGAGTAAACACATCTTCAATTATTTTTTTCATAATTGTGATTAATAATCTTAATAGCTGAATAAATTTTAATTCCTAAATAGTTTTAAATTTTTTATAAATAAATATTTATTTATAAATATTATTTATTTAATATTTATTAAAATGTTTTTTTATTAATTTATTTATTATTTAATATTTATTTATTTAATATTTTAAATAATATTTATAAATAAGTATTTTTCAATATTTTTTTATCAATCGCACTATCTCTGAAAAATATGTACCTCACCTCTGGAAAGTTGTACATATCACCCGCCCTCCACAAGGGTGGCCCTTCTAAGGAATTCACAAACTATTGTCCCATTGCCATCTTCTCTCCCTCAGCTAAAATCCTTGAGAAATGTATTCACTTACAACTCCAAAGCCATCTAATAGACAAAAACATTCTATCCCTTTCCCAGCATGGATTTAGACCTAAGCATAGCACTAACACTGCTTAATAGCATTCACTAACACCATTCTTCACCTCATGAACAATAATCTCCTAGTCTCAGCAATCTTTCTTGACATGTCAAAGACATTTGACACTGTCTCCCACCAGCTTCTACTAAACATACTTGCCTCCTACAATTTTAGTTTAGCCACTCTTATATGGTTTAATATCTACCTGTCTGACCATAAACAGGCCACTAAATGAGAGAATAATCTCTTTCCTCTGCTACCAGTGTCCACTGGTATACTCCAAGTATTCATACTTGGCTCCCTTCTTTTTATCCTGTTTACTAATAGTATGAACTCAGTTACTCAGCTTCCTACAATAATTCAATATGCAGATGATACATCCCTTATTTGCTCTGCCCCCTTCTTTTGAAGAACTCCATGATAAGACCCAAAAAGCTTTTCTAGAAATTGAAACCTACCTAACCAACCTCCAACTTATTGTAAACCCCAATAATATCAATCTTTTGATTTCCACCAACAAAATGTCAGGTAACCACTCTCCACCATTCATTCCACCAATGGAACCACAATTGAACCCACAAATCACACCAAGCTACTTGGTGTTACTATAGATGATGGACTGAAATTTGATGTTCACATTTCCCTGTCAATTAAAAAAGTTCATGCCAAACTTGGATCTCTCTACCATGCAAAACCCTTCCTTACAAATGAAGCCAGACTAGCCACTACCAGGTCACAACTTCTATCTACCTTACTCTGCTGCTCTCACATATTTACTAACCTCCACAAACCTAACCTAAACAACCTATCGTCCTGTTATAATAAGATTGCAAAATTTGCCTGTAATCATCCCCACAAATCTCATCACTGCTCTGCTCTTCAACAACTGAATTGGCTTGAGTATCCTAACCTGTTAACACTAAACCATCTTGCTCTTACATACAAAATCCTTCACAACCCAAACCAATGCCCCTCTCTTTCTTCCTTAGTTGAACCTCAAGTCAATACTAGGCTCCTTAGATCCTCCAACAGACTGATGATAAAATTAACCCAGTCTCATAACTGCCATGGTGACTGTCTCTACTCAAATAAAATAGCTAAGGCCTGGAATGCTCTCCCTCAATATATTCAAAATACTTCCAGCTATTTTTCCTTTAAAACCATTACTAGAGAATATCTCAAATCCAGGTGGATTTGCTCCTCCTGCTCACCTGGATGATCATTTCACCCTTTTACTTTCACTTCTTTACCTCTCTAAGCAATTGTTTTTTCTCTGGCTCTTGCCCATGTTCTTAAATTTTAATACACTGTATGTACACTTTTTAATGTATGCTACATTCAACATTTACTCTGTTTATTCTCTCTTAATTAATTTCTCTCTTTGTTTTTGTTTAGTTTTAGTATTTACAATTGTTGCTTTGAACCTAATTTCTTTATCTCTGGACTTCTGTTTTTTACTTGTTTAAATATTTGAATGGAGTGTATTATTGTTATATGCATGTATTTTTTTATTATTTTTATGATTCTATAAATTTTCTTGATTTTTGTATAATCTTTACATCTTTACAATTCTATTTTGAATATGGAGTTTTTTGATCCCCGGGTCTCTGCTGAAAACGGGCTCCTTGGCCCAGTCGGACTGTACCCAGTTAACAAATGTAACTAAGTAAATAAATAAATAAATTTTAATTCTTGCCCTTCCCAATTGCATTTATACTTATCTTTTAGCTTACTATCTAGTTGTTGATTCATCACTATAGTTTCAGTTTCACTATTATTAAACTTCAATAATGATATTTCTTGAAACTTTTCAATTTCTTCATTTATTTCTTTAATTAAATTGTTTAGATCCCCTATAGTTAATAAAACATAGTCTGCAAAAAGTTGTATTTTAGACTGAAAATTCTTACTTATAGAAAAAAATACTCAATGTTATCATTACTTCTTATGCTATGAGCTAACAGCTCAATGACTAGTGCAAATAATAAAGGTAACAAAGGCCATCCTTGCTTCTTTGTACTAAGTAAATCCTTACAATATGTAAGTTCCAGTTTAGTATATACTTTAGAATCTTTATATATATTTCTTAACATTCATTAAATTCCTCTGGAAATAGAAATGCTTCTAAGGTTTTAAACAAATTATTCCAATCAACGGAATCAAAAGCTCTTTCAACATCTAGTCTAATTATTGTTAATTCTTTATTCAAACAACTTGCTTAATCTAAAATTATTACCTTTTTAATACTGACAATAAACCTGTTTGATCTTTATTATTATTCAGTTTGTCTATTATATCTCTTAATCTTACAGAGAAAATAAAAGTGCATTTTTATAATCTACATTGAATAAAGAAATAGGCCTATATGATGAAGCTAAATTTTATCCTTTACTTATGTAAAAATTGGTCAAAGCAGGTCTCTCTTTTTTGCGAAACACAAGCAATGAGAAATGAGATAAGGGGAAGGATTAAATTCAAGACAAAGTGATATAGAAAACATTAAACTGGTTGACAAATGAACAAATATTATAAACACTGGTTGTCTAGACGTAATAGTCTGTATTTCTTAGATACACAATAACATATTTTTTTAATTTACAAATCTCAGAACAAGCATTTTATATAAATGTGCACCATGCATAAGGATTGCATAGTATGTAAGAAATTGTTTATTTTTCTAGTAGGCCTTGCTCTGAGTATTTAAAAGTGGTTCTTTATCCTCAATGATAGAAATAATCAGTATATTGGGATGTGGGATCACTGCACAGTGAATGGCCTCCTGAAGGATGACTAGTGAGAAAAGTGATACAGCAGCAGTCTTGAGGCCCTGCCATGATACTTCTATTCATAACCCATAATATACATTTTTCACTCCCCATATGCATGTTTACAAAAAAAAGAGCTTATGCAAAATTGTTATTGGTCAGACATTATAAAAGATATAAAGATATACTGTAACATATGTGAGCAGTGCTAAAAAGCTGGTAAGGTGGAGGTGTTTCTAAGCTATGCAAGAAGATGAACATAAAGTTCCACCGATTACCACAAATTTTGAGGAAAATAGTTTTGAAGATGTTTTTAATTAATAAAATGGCAAGAAGACAGTAAAAGCTTAGGGACTGTGGTTATACTAAGATGTAGGGTATAAAAGAAAAAAAAATATGGATATTAAAAGTAATGAAATTTTGAAGCACCTCCAGGGTTAGTCGTGCAGACAGCTCTGATGTTAGAGTCAGGTGAAGCCAAGAGGAAAGTAGCCATTTTGTAGGCAGTAGCATGAATAGTGGGGGGCATGAGTTGAAAAGTTAGAAAAATATGCGATCCAACTAGAAAGCGAGGCTAAAGAGATAAAGCAGAGCACTGCAGCAATATTCAGAATGTGTGAAGATTTGAAAAGTGGAAGGTGTAGAGAAGACATACATGTTTTGGGTTAGCATAAAGAGCAGGAGGCCAGGATTTTAGTACCTTCATGGAAGTTTACTTAAAGAAGAAGGTGAAGAAGTCATATATCTGAACTGTCAGGTGGATTGTGAGCCCAGAGTGGTGAACAAGTAATTTGCTGGTAAGCAGAGGCATCCAATACTGAGCTTCACAGTTCTAGATGCAAGCAGAAGTTAATATTGCAAAAGACAATGTGAAGAGCTCCATCATGCATGCATGTTATTTTTTTTTTTTTTGGAAGAGTTTCATAATGGCTAGCTTTTACATTAACATTTTGGAAGATTTTGCTGCTAACACATATATTAGATGAAAGCAAGTCATGCCTATCACGTGGAACATGCAAAATGGAGAGAATACCTTTTTCTGTGTCCTTGAGACTGGCAAAGCAGTAGGTGTTTTTAGGCTGTAAAATATAACCAGAGGTAATTCTCATTTATAAAAAGATATGTAGAATAAAAGCAAAAATGGTGGTTGTTTCCTGAGACAAAAACTTCCACTTCACTACAGTGAATGGAAAGACATGGGCAGGAAGCATGCAGTGGTGACTCTATATTTGAGGAAAAAAGGTGGGAAGAAATGGAGCAGAGCCCGTTGCTGGACAATGGTAGTGTGACAAGCAAATAAGGAAAAAAATGGAAACAAGAACAGTTACAGTAGTAAATCTCAGCAGTTGCTGAGTTCTGGCAAGACAACTAGACAAAAAAACAATGAGCAGTACTGCAGCAACTTGGCAGAGTGACAGATGTGCAGGAAAAGTGCTGCAGAAACGTCCACTAACAGATACACAGCTACTGAAAATTACTAGAAATATCTGAATGGAATAACAGAAATATATGAGCAAGAGGAGACGGTGCAAGGGAGAGGTGTCAGATTGAAAACAAATGCTACTCAAAACAATTGGTGAAAAAGGTGAATAAGGTGGAGAAAGAAAAGAGGCAAACAGACAATTGGTGAATTTAAACCAGAAGCGTGGGCCACTCATTGAGGAGTCACATCAGTAAGTGGCAGGTATGTTACACCATAGCATGGACAATGTGAGAACCACATATATTCTGTTTCCTCTTTTTTGTTTCTGCAGGTCTGAAGTGTACAGAATATGTGAGGAAAAGTAAAGGCTCCAATGTGGGAATGTTGTAAGTTATTTAATACTTTGCATGATGTGTTATTTAGGTAACATGATGTTTCATTTTCAAAGGTCTGTGCATACTGATACCAGTTGGAGCCTGAGCAATATTTGAAAGAGATGACAAAAGTGTTTTGCAAATTATTATATGTATGTTTACATTCAAGTGGGAGGTTATTGTATGCCAGAGGCTTGTTGGCTGTTGGTGAAGCACCCACTAAGAGGAGAAAACGCTGAGAGAAGAAGGGAGCCACTTTTGAGATTTTAAGTATTTTTTTCTCTGTTTATTTGCTAAGTTTTTCTGCATAGCTGCCTAGTTTGAGCATTTTCTGGCTTGTTAAACTTGATTTCTGCATTAGTGGCTGTATTTAGAGCACAACCAAAAGTTGTTTACTGAATTTCCTGTTTGCACTTAATTTTAAATCGTTTTTTTCTCAAAACTTGCATATTTTCTGTCCTTGACCTAGCACTCTTGTGTGGGGTCATTTACTGCACTGTTATAACTTGATATTACCTGTGAACCTCTGCTATCTCTGAAAAAACAAAAACAAAAAAAAAAATCTTGCTTTTTTCCCACTTTTCTGAGATTTAAAAAAGTTCAGTTATAGGCTTGCTGTTTCCTGAACTGTTTGTAAGTTTCTGTGAGGCCATTTTTGCTTGGGCTAAAGGAAAGTCTCTCTGTTGATCAGTGGCAGTGAATAACATTGAACAGCTTCCCTGCCCCAAGTAGGAGTGGTTACTGACTTGAAACTGTAGTTTTATTGGCCAACAGGGGTCATTTCCAAAACCCCTTCATCTTCCTCTCTTAAAACCTAGTTGCCTCGTGGTTTTGGCATCTTTTCAGGCTTGTTGGCTGTTGGTGAAGCACCCACCAAGAGAAGAAAATGCTGAGAGAAGAAGGGAGCCACTTTTGAGATTTTAAGTATTTTTTCTCTGTTTATTTGCTAAGTTTTTCTGCATAGCTGCCTAGTTTGAACATTTTCTGGCTTGTTAAACTTGATTTCTGCATTAGTAGCTGTATTTAGAGCACAACCAAAAGTTGTTTACTGAATTTCCTGTTTGCACTTAATTTTAAATCGTTTTTTTCTCAGAACTTGCATATTTTCTGTCCTTGACCTAGCACTCTTGTGTGGGATCATTTACTGCACTGTTATAACTTGATATTACCTGTGAACCTCTGCTATCTCTGAAAAAACAAAAACAAAAAAAAATCTTGCTTTTTTCCCACTTTTCTGAGATTTAAAAAAGTTCAGTTACAGGCTTGCTGTTTCCTGAACTGTTTGTAAGTTTCTGTGAGGCCATTTTTGCTTGGGCTAAAGGAAAGTCTCTCTGTTGATCAGTGGCAGTGAATAACATTTAGCAGCTTCCCTGCCCCCCGTAGGAGTGGTTACTGACTTGAAACTGTAGTTTTATTGTCCGTTTTGGGTCTATTCCTGCTTCTTTCCAGCCCCTGCTATCAAGCATGCCTTAACGTGCTTTAGCACGATTTAGCGCGGAGTTGCCACTAGAGCAGCATCGGGCAGCGCCGGTTTAACAAGGTTAAACTTTTTCTGGCTCCATAAAGTCTGTTCTTCAATTTTTCCCTTAGAACTGCTCTGTTAGGAACCTAAACAGTTTACACCTTCACTAAAAAGCGCAGCACTTGTTCCTAATTGCTTTTTCTTCTCAAAAAGCTCAGCACTTGTCTTAAAAGCATATCCCTTGTCTTATAAGCATTTTCTTTGCAGGTCAAGCACTCCTATATTATACAAATCTTTCACTTGCAAAACCCCCCAGGAGTGCCCACTTCCCTGCTAAGCCCTCTACTTTTCTGTCTCATACCAACTCATAATTTTTCTAGCATGTCGAAGGGTCAGATGCTGGCGTCCTCTCCTGCCCAGTTGGTGAATCTGGTAATTCTGAGGCAATGTTACGATTGCCTCATGTACACGGACAACCCTCTCCTCCTCCCACATAACACTAACACTTGCGAGAGATGCAGCTATTTAGGCAAATTGGAGGCTGAGCTCTCTCAACTCAGGACTGGCAAGACCAGGCAGGAGGAGAAGGCAACAACACACACCACAATACAAGTCTCACATAACTCAATCACACCACTGAATCAAACACATAAACACACTAAGACATACTCGGAGGCTCTGAGTAAAAATTTACCTAAACAGCAAAGGCCTCCAAAGCAGACACCCAAGCAACTGCAAACTCAAGACACCACACAAACAACACATAAAAAACAAAATCAGTGTGCAAAGCAGTCACTGCCCTTAAGGCCAAATACAACACCAAACATACTTGTCATAGCTGACTCCATAGTCAGACACACTGACGTCCCACTCACCAGGCTGAACAAGGAGAAGGTCACGGTAAGCTGCCTATCGGGCACTAGAATCCGCCACATAACACAAGCACTCAGGTCACTCCATGGCAAGTACAAGTATGACACAGTCATTGTCCATGCTGGTGTGAACGATCTGAGACGTACCTCCCTGGACTACATGAAAAGAGACATAGAGGAGCTCTCTGATTATGTAGCCCAGGCAGGTATGACCCTGACCCTGAGCAGTATCCTTCCTTCACCACGAATGATGCCACAATATAGTGACAATATGATCAGCTTTAACAATTGGCTTAATTTCTGGTGTCATTCAAAGGGGATCCAGTGTCTGTCTGCTTGGGATGACATGCTTGACAAGCCACGCTGCTTTGCAAGGGACGGCTTGCACTTGTCACCCCTGGGCTTCCGGATATTGGCTAAGGCTCTTGCCACCCCCATAGTGCCTTTTTTAGGCAAGGCTCAAATTCTAAACCTACCACCCTAGAAAACAAAAACGGGAAGAGACTAAGGGTAATGCTGCTCAATGCCAGAAGTCTAAATCTCAAAATGCACGCACTCGAGGCCCTTCTCAGTATGGAGAACATCAATGTCTGTGCTGTGACTGAAACCTGGTTCAAGGCTCCTGAGAGCACCCCGGCACTATCAGGTTTTACCTCATATCATGCGTTCTGGCACCAAAACCCGGACCATACCACAAAAGGAGGGGGTGTATCCATATTCATCAAGGATACCCACACCTCCAGGTTGGTGGCTACGCACGAAGCATCAGAAACCATCCAGGTGCAATTAACCATAGGCAAAACTGCTCTACAATTTGTAGCATGCTACAGGCCACCCTCTCAAAATCAGGAAACCCACACAGCCTTCCTGAAGACACTGGAGGGTATAAATGTATCACCAAACACCATCATATTGGGTGACTTCAACTACCCAAATATAGACTGGGAACATTACTCAAGCCCCAACTTTCTAGCCCAAAGGTTCCTGGAGTTCATAAATTCAAATGCCATGGAACAACTAGTCACTGTCCCCACAAGAGGAGAAAATATACTAGATCTCATCATCACAAACATGGGGACAAAATGCTCCACACCGGAAGTATATCCCTCTTTGGTGAGATCAGATCATAAATTAATCTCACTAGAAATCCACATCCCGCCCCCACCCCAAACAAAAAAGACCACAGTGAAGAACTTCTCTAAAGCAAACTTCACACTACTCAAGACAGGTGTGGTATCCTTCAAGGCCCCAGAGCCAATGGAAACCACAACCCAAGCTGCGGAAGCCCTTACAAATGCCTTCTATGAACACCTTCAGGACTGCATGGATCAGGCAATCCCAAATAAAACCAAGACTCTTTCCACCAAGGGCAAACGTCCAGTCTGGTGGACCCCAGCCATAAACAAACTTAACAATAAGAGGAGAAAGCTATTACATGATAGAGCAAAATCCCAAAAAGGGAAGGCATCTTTGATCAGTACTAGCAAGAAACTACGATCCCTCATAAAATCATCAAAGGCCAACTTTGAGAAACAATTGCCATAGATTCAAAAGACAATCATAAGGCCTTCTTCAGCTATGTCAGAAACCTGGGTGGAAACTCCCAGATATGCTCAGAATTAGTCCAAAATGATACAAAAATCACTGAGCCCACAGACATTGCCAACATACTGGCAGACAGGTTCAGCGCAAACTTCACCCCCCTCTCCCCCCCAAAAGGAGAGATAACTATCCCAACAGAGTGTAGCCTCCCAGCCATCTCAAATGCGCAGGTGCAGGCTGCTCTCTCTAAAGCACACAGCATCAATGGGACCGGATGGTGTCCCCGGCTGTGTGCTACATGAACTCAATGAAGAACTAAACCCGCACATAAGGCAGCTGTTTAATCTTAGCCTTACCACAGGATATGTGCCCAAGGAGTGGCGTACGGCAACTGTGGTCCCACTCCACAAAGGTGGTGCCTCTACGGACCCTGGTAATTACCGCCCCATAAGCTTAACAAGCCTGGTCTGCAAAGCTATGGAGAGGATCATAATGGAACTCATAAACAAGGACATAGGGGACTTGCAGACCTTGGACCCAACCCATTTTGGCTTTGTCAAGGGCAGATCTAGCCTTTTGAACCTGGTCAACTTCTTTGAAACAGTTACCAAGGCCATTGATGAGGGAAAGGCAGTCCATACAGCCTACCTTGACCTTGCAAAAGCTTTTGACACAATACCACACTCGGGTATCATAGAGAAACTTACCAGCTTAAATGTAAACCCATATGTCACAAGATGGGTTGCAAACTGGCTAAAGGACAGAACCCACAGGGTTAGAGTTGCTGGAGCCATGTCAGACTCCAAGCCGGTTACAAGTGGTGTCCCACAGGGCTCAGTCCTTGGCCCCTATTGTTCGGCATCTACTTCTCAGAAGTACAGGCAAACATAGGAGGACTATGGCTGACAAAGTTTGCGGATGACTGCAAACTGGGTGCCATAGTGGATAGTACATCGGACACAGACATCCTTCAGAGGGTCTCACGGAAACTGATAGCTGGTGCCAGAGCCATGGCCTGAAGTTAAACGCAAAAAAGTGTATAGTCATACCCTTCGGGAAAAACAAGGTAACCCCAAGCTACCATATAGGTGGCAACCCACTAAGCACAGAAGAGGTCATCAGGGACCTGGGTACCCAGGTTGACAGTGGCCTCTCGTTTGACACTCACATTGCTAAAGTGGTTGAAAGACCTTCTACATTGCCCATCTGATCATGAAGGGATTCACATCCAGATCAAGTGAGGTCATTGTTCCCCTGTACTCTTCACTTATCAGACCAATGATCGAGTACAATGCCCCATTCGGGATGTATCTCACCCGACACCTGCAGCAATTGGAGAGACCCCAAAAGTTCCTCACCAAAAGGATAAAGGGACTCCAAAACCTGTCATATACTGCCAGACTGAAGAAACTCCAACTCTATTCAGTTGCATACCGTCTGCTCAGAGGTGACCTGTGCCTGACATACAAGGCCATGACCAACCCGGAATTAATGGACATGCTCCACCTCAAAAAATCCAAATCCACCAGACCCACTAGAGCAAGTGACTTAAACCTTAGCACGGAAATAAATAGGATGTGCTGGAGGGATAGATTTATCACCCAGAGACTCCCCATGCTGTGGAATAAAATCCTGGTCCATGTGAGGCAGAGCACCTCGCTGGGTCTGTTCAAGAGAAATCTTGACCGGTGGATGGGAGATCGTAGGTTTACCCCGGGAATCATCTCTGTGTCACTGCTGGACAGAGGCACAACAAACTAATGGGCACATTATTTCTAACATAAGGGGTGGCGTAAGCCACATAACTTTGGGCTAGGCTTATAAATGCCTTAGGGCAGATAGCCTAGTATAAACCTATAAACCTATAAACCTATAAGAGATATCCTAATATGAAGAAAATGCAGTGTATAAAGCATGGGAATGGTTTTGAAGGAGAGGACCATTTTGGAAAGGAAAGGAAGGGGAACATGCATTACTTTGCAGATAACTGTATGGTAGTAATATTTAAAGTGGAGAAGCAAGTAATAATACTTCTGCATATTTTTGTATGTTTTGAGGTTAAATAGGTTACAGTTTTACATCTAGAACTTAGTGGTGGTTAAAGTGGTTGAAGGAACTGATGAAAATGTAGGTCTACCTTGGACAATGTGGGAAGATAAAATGTAGGTGCAAAGCTATATGTGGTATTAAAAGCAATCCACCAGAAAAACTGAGTGAAAGTGATGTGTAATGGAAGGTAGGTAGGTAGCTGGATAAAAAGATCAGGGATAGGCTACATTAAAAGAAAGACTAAAGATGGCTAGAATTTTGGTATCATCATACTTAAGTAAATGAACAACTTGGGATAAATTCTTGAAAAACAAGATTGCTGGAGATTCAGAAAACACATGACACATTTGTGTGGAAAGGAACGAGAGGAAGACATTCCAAGGTCAGAATGCAGGTGGCTAGAAATAAAGAGAGTGGGGGCTCCTTGTCTTTAAAAGCTGTATTGTGGCCATTCATTCAAAGTTATGAGAATGAAGATCTTAGATGAGTTAATTGGGAAGAAGGGGAAACATGAAATCATTTGGGATCTTTAACAATATAGAAAAAGCTACTGATTAGATAGCATAACATTTTCAGAAAGAAGAGAGTTAAGACGCAGGAAATATGTCACCGTTACTTAGAATGAAAAGGAAGAAATGAGAATTGAAGGGGAAAAACTTTAGCTTGAGGTGGTGAAAGTGTGAGATGTTATATTTATTTATTTTGTTTATTTGACATTTGTTGACCAGGTTTGTCTTACTGAGTGAGTGGCCTTTTTCAGTGGAGGCCTGGGGAGAAATGAAAAGACACCAGAGTCTTTACACGGTAAAGAATTTAAAGAAACTGTGCATGAATTTGGAGGAAGAAGGGGTGACTGCTTCTTACGTGGGGTTTAATAAAAAATAAATAAACTTAAACTGGCCTTGACAGAAGAAGAAAATTATGATAAAGGGCAACAGGGAAGATTGAATAGGGGGGCAGATAGATATAACTTGGGCACAGAACAGAGATGAAGAATAGGAAGGATTTATGGAGCTAGTCTCTCAGCAGTGTAAAAACTGAGTCTAGTTAACTTGGGTGTAAAATGAACATGACCTCTGACAGTGATATGTAGGTTGAAGTCCTAGCCAGAGACCTATGCTAATGGTAGTTGGGGTCTAGGTGGCTTTATTAGCCAGTGTGTACCTAACATAAAGCCCAACAGCCCTGTTAATAAGCCAATAAGCTAATCTATGTGGTGCCCAGTTGCCCAGCGTGTATTACCTGAGATAGCTGTGTTGGCTGAAAGATGGATGTAAACCAATCAGCCTGCTAAACTTGAACCAATGATTACTATACTTAATATATAATACTATACAAAATCTGCAACTACTGGAAAGGCCGCAGAAACACCTCACTAAAAGAATCACAGGCCTAAAGCAGATGCCCTATGCTGACTGACTAAAAAAACTCCAGCTATACTCTGTCGCATATCGTCTACTCAGAGGTGATCTCTGCTTAATATGCAAGGCCATATTAAACCCAGAGCTATTAGACATGCTACACATAAATAAATCCCAATCCATCAGAGCCACATGCTCCAGGGACCTAAATCTTGTTATGACTATGAACAAAACATGCTCAAGGGAGAGGTTCCTGACCCAGAGACTCCCCATACTCTGGAATAGACTGCCCATACATGTCAAGCAGAGCACTTCCTTGGCCCTCTTTAAAAGGAACCTTAATGACTGGATGAGAGATAGGAAATTTACCCCGGGGATCACTTCAGTCACCCTGCTAGACAGGGGTCTAGGAAAGTAAACATTGTGGGAAGAAATAGCCAGGAAATTGTTATGGCTAAGCTTGTACAGGCCCTAGGGCTGATAGCCTTGTACCAACCTATGAACCTATGAATATAGGTTCAATAACAGGATGCAGCTTCCATGTGGATGGAATGGTAGTAAAGAGGAGACAGGACAATCTGTGCATCTATGAGACATGGTAGACAAAGCCATGTGAGGTAGGATCCCAGGGGGACAGACTAGAAGTGGTGCATGAATTATGATGAGGGACAACCTTCTAAAGATAGTGAGTGATGTGAACAGAATTAGTGATATGCTCATGGTAAGTGGACTTCAGGTTAAATGTAGGGCAATATTCATGTTCTTATCCTATGTCCCACAGCAGGGTTGTGATAGTGAGGAAAATAATACATTCAGACAGCAGCTGCATGACCTACTAGACAAATCAGGGCAACATGAGTTGATGTTGATAACAGGGTACCTGAATGCTCATATTAGGACAGGCAGAAAAGGATATAAAGACTGTCTGGTTCTACATGGGTGGGGTAACAGCAATAAAGAAGGAAAGGCCATTCAAAGCACAAATTAATCATTGAGTGGCCAACATTCATTACATGTAAACATCCTCCAAGTAAGGAAATGGCATGTGGGTATAATCTGAGATTGCAAAATCATCCTTAAGGAAACAGTTGGCCTACAGCATAATGCACTGATGGTCACAATCAGCTGTAAGCAGTGATCCGAGAAGGCTCTAAGGACAACACAGACTAGGCTAAAGATCAGGAAGTTGAATGGAGAGTGCAGACTCCACAAGAAAAGTGAAAATAGATGGAGACAAAGAAAGATGTCAGTGTCTCAAAACAGCATGTATTAAGACTATAGAAAAGATATGCGGCTAAGGCATGTATGGAAATAAAGTACATAAAGAAAGCTGGTGGTAGAATACAGACATCCAGGAGGTTGTCAAAAGAAAAAAAGGAGTGGTTAAAAAACTCCGAGATACATAAGATAGACCAGGATAAGAAAGAGCACTAGTTGACTAACAAAGAAGCTAAGAGAGCAGTCACAATAGCAAAGAACAAGGCATCAGAGGCAGTCTGTGAGCTTCTAGAAAGGGACTCAGCAGATTGCACAAAGAAACTGTATCAAATTGCAAGGGAAAGAGAAAGATAAAAAAGACATAATCAGGCATCATTTATAATTACTACTAACAACAACCTGCTCACCACTTCACAGGGCAACCATGGCAGATGGTAGGAGTACTTCCAAATGAAGAAAATCTTAAAAAAGAGGCACATGGATGAAACTGTGTATGGACAAGACCATGCACAGCCAAAAATAAAAGAGAAAGCAACCACCCTAGAAAAAGTGAGAACATCACTAAGGAAAACAAAGTATGGAAAGCAATAGGCTTAGATGAGGTCACAGCAGATATGCTCAAGATGTGGGGTTCGATATGGGGAATAAATGGTTCTGAGGCTACTCAGAAGGATTATGGAGAGAGGGAGAGGGGCATATCCCAAATAACTGGAGAGTAAATATTCTAGCACCAGTGCACATGAACAAGAAGGTATTCTAAACTGTGGGCAATATAGAGGAATCAAACTCCTTTTACATTTTATGAAAGTGTTGTAGAGAGCGATTGACAGGCAGATATGCAGAACAGTAGAATATAAGATGGGAGATAAGCAGTTTGGATTTTGATCAGGATGCAGCATAACTGAACAAATATTTGCAGTAAGACAGGTAGTGGAGAAGAAGTTAGAGATGAGGAAAGTGTTGAACTCCACATTCCTAGACTTGGAGAGAGCATATGCCAAGGTCCAAAGAAAGCTGATTTGGGCAGTACTGTGGTAGTTTGAAGTCCCAGAGCCATTGTTAGAATTAGAGCAGGTTATGTACAAGGACCAAATGACATAAGTATGAACAGTATTTGAACTCACCAAGTGTTTCCCTGTGGGAGTGGGTGTTCAGGGTTTAAGTCCATTGCTGTTCATACTGGTGATAAACTATTTATTTATTTTATTTTACATTTGTTGACCGGGCTAGTCTAGCTGGAGAAAATTCCATTTTCAGTAGAGGCCCGGGGAGAAAAGCTCCACAAAAATAAGTACATAGAGACAAAAAATATTAGTATGCATGTTAATGAAACAATAATAACACACTGAACAATTTAAGATTGTTACTACAAGTGTTAATTTCTATCATACATATTTACAAGAAAATAAGAAGCTATATGTCTTAAAATTAAAGGTGCATGAATTAATTACTTCCCCTCACAGTTACAGACTAGGGAAAAAAGATGTTAAATTTTATACAGAAAAACAGAGATACATGTCAGATATGGATACAAGGAAAGTAGGTAAAGAAAAAGAGTGTAAAGAATAAGGGGAAAAGAATAAAATAAATAAAAGGGAATTAGATTATGAAAAGTATGAAGTTAGGACAGTAATAGGCAATGAAGCAAGTTAGTAGACAGTGTGAGAGGAAGGGAAGAATGCCAAGTGGAGAAGTAGAGTCAGAGAAGAGGTAGTTATAGTAAAGTTAAAGTATTGGGAATCAGGTTAATCAGGTTTGCTACAGGAGCAGAGCCAGTGATTTTGGAAGTGAAGTTTAATATTTTGTTTGAAGAGAGGCAGTGATGTAATCTTTGTTATGTTGCTTGGTAACGAATTCCATTTTGAACCTACAGAATTGGTAAAAAGGGAGTCACCAGCAGTGTTGTTTGATTTTATGGAACTAGTCAATAGCTTCGTAGATGAGCGGAGAGAGTTGAGATTATTATAGGGGATTATGAGTTGAGAGAGTATAGGGGTGTTGTTTGGTTGGTACAGCATTTTGTGGGCAATGGTAAGTTGGTGGATTGCAAGATAGTTCTGATACTCTAGCCAGCCTAGTTGTTTCAAGTTAACACAGTGATGAGTTCTGTAGGTGTTACCTGTAGCGAAGCGGGCAATGTTATTGTAGCAGGTTGTTAGTTTGTTTAGGTTGTTTTTCTTGAGGTTGGTGAAGATAGGTGAGGCATAAAGAAGAGTAGAAATAAGATGGGAGTGAGCAATCCTAGTTCTGGTAGATGGGGTAAGGAACGGTCTGATTCGACATAAGGATCCTATTTTTCTGTTGACTTGTTTTATGGAGTTGTTTATGTGTTGGTTGAAAGAGAGATTATTATCAGTGGTAATACCTAACAATTTAGTGGTAGAATCAGGTGAAATGACAGTGGCACTGTTGGAGTAGATGGAGAAGTTTAAGGGGGATGTCCTAGAAGTGGGTGTGAAAAGAAGCAGTTTAGTTTTTTTAGCATTTAATAAGAGGAATCGACTGGTGAACAATGTTTCTATGGTATTAAAGACTTTTTGAGTAAGAGAGATACGCTCTGGGGTGGAGGATGCGGAGCAGATGAGTGTAGAATCATCAGCATATCGAATGCAGGTTGCTTGAGGGATTATAGTATGAAGATCATTAATGAAGAGAGAAAAGAGAAGTGGGCCAAGAATTGAGCCTTGTGGAACTCCGATAGAAACAGGCAAGAGTGATGAAATATGGTTGTCCCAAAGAACAGCTTGTTTTCTATTTGTAAGATAGGAATTAAACCATTTAATGGCTGGAATATCAAAAGATAGGGATTCAAGAGTATTAATTAATAAGGAGTGGTTGACCATGTCGAATGCTTTGGAGAGGTCAATGAAGAGGGCAGAAGAGAGTAGGTTATTATTACGGTTTTGATTAATAGTGTCTACAAAGGAAAGCAGGGCAGTAGTAGTACTATGATGTGGTCTAAAACCATGTTGAGAGTTTGTTATTATGTTGTGAAGAGAGAGATGTTGTACAAGTTGATGGTGGATACATTTCTCCATGATCTTGGCTAAAGGTGAGAGGAGAGCAATTGGTCTATAGTTAGAGTATTCTAAGGAGTTTCCACCTTTATGAAGTGGGATAATATGAGAGACTTTCCAGATATCTGGGATGTTTCCTTCTTTGATTGTCCTATTTATGAACTACATTGATCAGAAGAGACAGATCAACAGAGATGCTACTCACAGATGACGTGGCATGACAGACTGACTCTGAACAGGAACTTCATCAGATCTTACGGGAATGGAATGCAAAGCCGGATACATGGATGAAACTGAGTACAGACAAAAACAATGGTCATGGTAGAAAACGGGAAATTAGAAGAAGCTGAACACTGAACAGAAATAAAAACAGAGACATGTTAACAGGGTCAAGTAGCTGGGAAGGGAGGATGAGTAGAAGAGATGTCTGAATGAAGTCTAAAATAGAATAAGAGGGGCTGCAACCAACAGGCATTGAATGTCAAAAAAAGCTTAAAAGTAAGGTGTACAAAACATTGCTGTGATCATTGCTGCTATATTATTCAAAAACCTGGGCAGTAAAGGCAGAGCAGTTGAGGGAGCTGGAGGGATGGAAATGAAGTCCTTGAGATGTGTAGAAGGATGCTTGACATGGGGAGATGAAAAAATGATGTCATTAGAGCAATGAAGGTTAAAGGCAACAGATTACAGTGGTGTGACCAAGATTGGAAACAGATGATCTGTTGACAAAGATTTGGGATAGACAGGTAGAAGCATGAGGAAACCAAAGACATCAGTGAAGGAGTTGGAGGAATGCAGGAGAGAAGACCTGCAGTTGTCAGGTATGTCTGTTACATCGATGAAGGAGATGGAGGAAAGCAGGAGAGAAGACGTGCAACAGTCAGGTATGTCTGTTACATCGATGAAGGAGATGGAGGAACGCAGGAGAGAAGACCTGCAGCAGTCAGGTATGTCTCTTACATCGATGAAGGAGATGGAGGAACACAGGAGAGAAAACCTGCAGCAGTCAGGTATGTCTGTTAAATCGATGAAGGAGATGGAGGAACACAGGAGAGAAGACCTGCAGCCATCAGGTATGTCTCTTACATCGATGAAGGAGATGGAGGAACGCAGGAGAGAAGACCTGCAGCAGTCAGGTATGTCTGTTACATCGATGAAGGAGATGGTGGAATGCAGGAGAGAAGACCTGCAGCAGTCAGGTATGTCTGTTACATCGATGAAGGAGATGGAGGAACATAGGAGAGAAGACCTGCAGCTGTCAGGTATGTCTGTTACATTGATGAAGGAGATGAAGGAATGCAGGAGAAAAGACCTGTCACAGTCAGGTATGTCTGTTACATCGATGAAGGAGATGGAGGCACACAGGAGAGAAGACCTGCAGCAGTCAGGTATGTTTGTTACATCGATGAAGGAGATGGGGGAATGACCTGCCGCAGTCAGGTATGTCTGTTACATCGATGAAGGAGATGGAGGAACGCAGGAGAGAAGACCTGCAGCAGTCAGGTATGTCTGTTACATCGATGAAGGAGATGGAGGAACGCAGGAGAGAAGACCTGCTGCAGTCAGGTATGTCTGTTACATCGATGAAGGAGATGGAGGAACGCAGGAGAGAAGACCTGCTGCAATCAGGAATGTCTGTTACATCGATGAAGGAGATGGAGGAACGCAGGAGAGAAGACCTGCTGCAGTCAGGTGTGTCTGTTACATCGATGAAAGAGATGGAGGAACGCAGGAGAGAATACCTGCCGCAGTCAGGTATGTCTGTTACATCGATGAAGGAGATGGAGGAACGCAGGAGAGAAGACCTTCAGCAGTCAGGTATGTCTGTTACATCGATGAAGGAGATGGAGGAACGCAGGAGAGAAGACCTGCAGCAGTCAGGTATGTCTGTTACATCGATGAAGGAGATGAAGGAACGCAGGAGAGAAGACCTGCAGCAGTCAGGTATGTCTGTTACATCGATGAAGGAGATGGAGGAACGCTGGAGAGAAGACCTTCAGCAGTCAGGTATGTCTGTTACATCGATGAAGGAGATGGAGGAATGCAGGAGAGAAGACCTGCAGCAGTCAAGTATGTCTGTTACATCGATGAAGAAGATGGAGGAACGCAGGAGAGAAGACCTTCAGCAGTCAGGTATGTCTGTTACATCGATGAAGGAGATGAAGGAATGCAGGAGAGAAGACCTGCAGCAGTCAAGTATGTCTGTTACATCGATGAAGAAGATGGCGGAACGCAGGAGAGAAGACCTTCAGCAGTCAGGTATGTCTGTTACATCGATGAAGGAGATGGAGGAATGCAGGTGAGAAGACCTGCAGCAGTCAGGTATGTCTGTTACATCGATGAAGAAGATGGAGGAACGCAGGAGAGAAGACCTGCCGCAGTCAGGTATGTCTGTTACATCGATGAAGGAGATGGAGGAACGCAGAAGAGAAGACCTGCAGCAGTCAGGTATGCCTGTTACATCGATGAAGGAGATGTTGAAACGCAGGAGAGAAGACCTGCAGCAGTCAGGTATGTCTGTTACTTCCATGAAGGAGATGGAGGAAAGCAGGAGAGAAAACCTGCAGCAGTCAGGTATGTCTGTTACATCGATGAAGAAGATGGAGGAACGCAGGAGAGAAGACCTGCCGCAGTCAGGTATGTCTGTTACATCGATGAAGGAGATGTTGGAATGCAGGAGAGAAGACCTGCAGCAGTCAGGTATGTCTGTTACACAGATGAAGGAGAAGGAGGAACACAGGAGAGAAGACCTGTTGCAGTCAGGTATGTCTGTTACATCGATGAAGGAGATGGAGGAACGCAGTAGAGTAGACTTGCCGCAGTCAGGTATGTCTGTTACATCGATGAAGGAGATGGAGGCATGCAGGAGAGAAGACCTGCAGCAGTCAGGTATGTCTGTTACATTGATGAAGGAGAAGGAGGAACGCAGGAGAGAAGACTTGCAGCTGTCAGGTATGTCTGTTATATCGATGAAGGAGATGGAGGAACACAGGAGAGAAGACCTGCTGCAGTCAGGTATGTCTGTTACATTGATGAAGGAGATGGAGGAACACAAAAAAGAAGACCTGCAGCAATCAGGTATGTCTGTTACATCAATGAAGGAGATGGGTGAACACAGGAGAGAAGACCTGCAGCAGTCAGGTATGTCTGCTATATCAATGAAGGAGATGGAGGAATGCAGGAGAGAAGACCTGCAGCAGTCAGGCATGTCTTTTACATCGATGAAGAAGATGGAGGAATGCAGGAGATAAGACTTGCCGCAGTCAGGTATGTCTGTTATATCGATGAAGGAGATGGAGGAACGCAGGAGAGAAGACCTGCCACAGTCAGGTATGTCTGTTACATCGATGAAGAAGATGGAGGAACGCAGGAGAGAAGACCTTCAGCAGTCAGGTATGTCTGTTACATCGATGAAGGAGATGAAGGAACGCAGGAGAGAAGACCTGCAGCAGTCAAGTATGTCTGTTACATCGATGAAGAAGATGGAGGAAAGCAGGAGAGAAGACCTTCAGCAGTCAGGTATGTCTGTTACATTGATGAAGGAGATGGAGGAACGCAGGAGAGAAGACCTGTCACAGTCAGGTACGTCTGTTACATCGATGAAGGAGATGGAGGAACGCAGGAGAGAAGACCTGCCACAGTCAGGTATGTCTGTTACATCGATGAAGGAGATGGAGGAAGGCAGGACAGAAGATCTGCAGCAGTCAGGTATGTCTGTTGCATCGATGAAGGAGATGGAGGCACGCAGGAGAGAAGACCTGCAGCAGTCAGGTATGTCTGTTACATCGATGAAGGAGATGGCGGAACGCAGGAGAGAAGACCTGCAGCAGTCAGGTGTGTCTGTTACATAGATGACGGTGATGGAGGAATGCAGGAGAGAAGACCTGCAGCAGTCAGGTATGTCTGTTACATCGATGAAGGAGATGGAGGAACACAGGAGAGAAGACCTGCAGCAGTCAGGTATGTCTGTTACATCGATGAAGGAGATGGCGGAACGCAGGAGAGAAGACCTGCAGCAGTCAGGTATGTCTGTTACATCGATGAAGGAGATGGAGGAACACAGGAGAGAAGACCTGCAGCAGTCAGGTATGTCTGTTACGTCGATGAAGGAGATGGAGGAATGCAGGAGAGAAGACCTGCAGCAGTCAGGTATGTCTGTTACATTGGTGAAGGAGATGGAGGAACGCAGGAGAGAAGACCTGACGCAGTCAGGTATGTCTGTTACATCAATGAAGGAGATGGAGGAACGCAGGAGAGAAGACCTGCAGCAGTCAGGTATGTCTGTTACATCGAAGAAGGAGATGGAGGAACACAAAAGAGAAGACCTGCAGCAGTCAGGTATGTCTGTTACATCGAAGAAGGAGATGGAGGAACACAAAAGAGAAGACCTGCAGCAGTCAGGTATGTCTGTTACATCGATGAAGAAGATGGAGGAACGCAGGAGAGAAGACCTGCTGCAGTCAAGTATGTCTGTTACATCGATGAAGGAGATGGAGGAACGCAGGAGGGAAGACCTGCCGCAGTCAGGTATGTCTGTTACATCGAAGAAGGAGATGGAGGAAGGCAGGACAGAAGACCTGCAGCAGTCAAGTATGTCTGTTACATCGATGAAGAAGATGGAGGAACGCAGGAAAGAAGACCTGCCGCAGTCAGGTATGTCTGTTACATCGATGAAGGAGATGGAGGAACGCAGGAGAGAAGACCTGCTGCAGTCAGGTATGTCTGTTACACGATGAAGGAGATGGTGGAATACAGGAGAGAAGACCTGCAGCAGTCAGGTATGTCTGTTGAGCAAGGCAAAAGAGTGGTATCGAATATAGAGAGAGGAGAGAGAGGCAATATTGACATGAAACCCTGACCCCATGCAGAAAATGAGGAAAAAAGGCTTAAGGATGAGACGGTTATGTTTGCTAATTTGAAAAGTGCATAGTATGATGAAAGGGATGGTTAAGAAACATATCCTTACGTTGGACAGAGGTACAATATTTTGTAATATTGTAAAGAAATATTATCTTTATGATATGTTGCTGCTAGTGTGAATGTAAAAAATGGTGCAGAATTTACTACAATATACTAATAAGTTTATAAAGTGAAACATGTTGGCAAAATAGGAGATAAAACCAAAGCTGCTTTGTTGCCATTGCTAATTATTGAAGAACCATTTTAAGGGAAACCCATAGAGATTATTGTCTGTCTTAGTTCTTCAAGTACAACCGGTAAGAAGAATATCTTAGTTGTGATGCACTATGCCACTAGGTACCCTGAGGCTGTAGATTTGACATTTTGTTGAGGCAAAAAAAGTGGGAAAATTTCTGTTGGAGATTTTCAGCACACTAGGTTTTTCAGGGGAGATATTAAACAGCAGAGTGGCTAACTTAAATAATAAGGTATATTTAAGGAAAGTTGGTGGTCGATTGCAGAAATCCAGGAAGTTATCAAAAGAAAAAGGAGTGCAGAAAAAAAAGTGGGAGATAGAAAGACGGACAAGGCTAGGAAACAAAGAAGCTAAGGAAGGAGTTGCAATAGCAAAGAATAGGGGATTAGAGGCACACTACCAGCTTCTGGAAAGTGACACAGTAGGTGGCATAAAGAAATTATATCAGGTTGCAAAGCAAAGACAGAAAGACAAAGAAGATAGTCAGACACCCTTCATAAGGGATGCCAGCAACAACCTGCTCACCAGTCCACAGCACATCAGAGGCAGATTGAAGGGGCACTTCCAGCATCTTCTAAATGAAGAATAACCCAGAGAAGCTGTACTATCCCAGACACAGCCTATGATAAGAGTAGAAGAGGACCCCACCACAGAAGAAGTAAGAATAGCACTAAGGGAAATGAAGTCAGGGAAAGCAGCAGGCTCAGATGAGGTGCCAGTAGATATTATAAAGATGTTGGGTGAGATAGAGGAGAAATAGCTCCTGAGAGTACTCATAGCAGTGTGGAGAGAAAGTGTATCCCAGGTGACTGGAGAATAAGCATACTCATGCCAGTGGACAACAACAAAGGGGACATCCACAACTGTGGGAAGTACAGTGATATCAAACTCTTGTCACACTGCATGAAAGTTCTGGAGAGGGGGTTTGACAAATGGATATGATGAATAGTAGAATGTAATATGGGAGATGAGCAGTTTGGATTCAGATCAGGATGCAGCACAACTGACCCGATGTTTGCAGTGAGACAGATAGTTGAGAAGAAGCTAAGGATGAGGAAAGAGTCCAACTGGGCATTCTTAGACTTGGAGAAAGCCTATGACAAAGTACCAAGAAAGCTGATCCGGGCATTACTAAGGTGGTTTGAAGTCCAAGAAATATTGAAAGAATTAGTGCAAGCTATGTATAAGCACTCAATGACTCAAGTATGAACAGTGTTAAGTCTCACAGAGTGATTCCTAGTGGGAGTGGGTGTGCATCAGAGTTCAGCTCTGAGCCTACTGCTCTTCATCCAAAAGATGAAACTTCAAACAAAACCCAAGGATGAAAGCATGGCATGAAGCTCACAGTTCCAAAACAGTGAAAATATTTTTAATAGTAAAATACAAAAACATGTGATACACATAAAACCAAAAACATATAAAAAGAAACTCCAGATAGGTGCCTTTGTCTCGTAATGTGAAACTTCATCAGATGGAGTAAATTACTAAATTAAGTTTTAAATAAGCTTTGTAGAACCTTTCAACCAATCACAACCCTCAAAATCACCAACCCTCCAAGAGTTGTACCTAATCCTGGAAAAATAAGAAATAACCAATCACATTAAGACAATCACAGAACTGTGCATTCTCAAACCTATCACTGCTGTTCATACTGGTGAAGGATTACATTAGGAAACAGGTCAGAGGGGACACATCAACAAAGCTGCTTTATGTAGATGATACCACATTACAGGTAGACTCTGAGCAAGAGCTTCAGCAAAGGATAGTGGAATGGAATGCAAAACTGAAGGCACATGGCATGAAACTAAGCATAGATAGACAGTGCTAATGGCAGCCAACTAGGGAAATCTGAAGAAGCTGAGAATTGAGATAGAAGGGAAGATAGTGGAAGGATGCACAGTTTTGTGATTGTCTTAATGTGATTGGTTATTTCTTATTTTTCCAGAATACTACAATACAAGGATAAAATGATTAACTTCAACAATTTGCTAAGCTTCTGGTGTCATGCTAAGGGGATCCAGTATTTGTCTGCCTGGGGTGACATGATTGACAGACCACGATACTTTGCCAGAGATGGCCTGCACCTGTCACCCTTGGGATTCTGGATACTGTCTAAGGCTCTTTCCACCCCTATAGTGCCTTTTTTAGGCAAGCAAAATCTAAGGGTAATGCTACTCAATGCTAGAAGTCTAAACCTCAAAATGCACTCACTTGAGGCACTCCTTAAAATGGAGAACATCGACATCTGTGCAGTGACAGAGACCAGGTTCAAAGCTCCAGAGAGCATCCCTGCATTACCAGGCTATAATTCATACCACACCTTTTGGACACCTAACCCGGACCGAAGCACTAAAGGCATGTCCATATTTATTAAGGATATCCACATTTCCAGGCTAGTTGCACAGCATAATGCAGCCAAGATTATCCAAGTGCAACTAACTCTGGGCAAGACCGCAATCCAAATTGTAGCTTGCTACAGACCCCCCACCATGCCCTAGGATTCCCACTCCTCATTTCTGAATACACTGGAAAATATTAGGGTACAACCCAACACCCTAATAATGGGCAATTTCAACTACCCCACCATTAACTGGGAAAACTACTCATATACCAACTCTTTTACTCAATGTTTTCTGGAATTCATAAATTCCAATAAATCAAAAGGAACACTCAAAACTAACCACAAAAACAAGATCGAGGTCCGGTATGCAGAAACACCAACTGGCATAAAAGTGTAGAACAGCTCACAATAAGGTAAGTACTCCAAAAAGCAAAATAATTTATTTTAAACGCCACAAGCCACAATACACGTTTTTCGTCAATGGTATGACTTCATCAGAAACATTCAAGTGTAGTGTTGCACAGCCTTAAATACTGATACAATTAGTGGATAATTAACAAAGAATTAATATAATTACCCACATTTAAAGCACCAAATGAAAGTTGTTTAAAAACTACATACAGTTTAAAATTCATGAATAACAAGATAGTGTATGCAAGATAGCAAACATTCTAATACAGTTTAAAAAATATTATTAAATTATTACTGACCACAAAATCAATAACATTCTGTTCTATATATGTATTTTAATACAAAAGCAAATTGTTTGAAATATAAAAAATTTTTATATATATTTTTTTACTTTAATAAAAAACAATATACAATTAACCTGTTGGCTCAGCTTACTAACAGATCTTTATATACTTGTTGGATTGCAATTAAGTTTAAAAGGGAGTTCAATCCCCTGCTCTAGGCTCTGTTACATACAAACTGCATTGAAACCTGTACCCTAACTCTACTTTATAGCTTTGCAATTAATAACTCTAAAAGCAAGCTGAATGTTTTTCTTTTTATTTGTTCAGGTACTGTCCTGTAATCTCCCCCGACCTCCCTCTCAATATCGCGCTAAGGAAGAAAGCGATACCTAAAGTGTAGAACAGCTCAGAACTAAACTATCTACCAATAGCCCAGAACTATACTATCTACCAAACACTTTCATCTACAAGGTCAGTATCCTACTAAAATGAAAGCTACTAATGTATTTTACATTGTAAAGTATCCCCTAAACTAGCTTGCGAACTGGGTTTCACACACAGCAGTAAGACGCAAACAACAGTATCTTCTCCTCACTTACTTGGAAAATTAGTGTGAATTCTGAGTAAAAACAGTGGAGCTAGTCCCAAACTATAAGCAAAAGTGCAGCTACTATTATGCTTCACTTGTAGAGCCCTGTAGCAAGGAAAAAACATCTACTAGTGTATTACCTGGACTTGCTCTGTGTGGAGTGGGATTAACCTCGCTTGCTCTCAAGCCGGGCTCGCTCCACGCCCCACCCTGCCCCCATATCCCACCCGCCCCCCAGTACCCCTAAATTTATACTTAACTAACCACACCCCTCCTTTATCTCTAGCCACTCAAAACTCTTGGCCCACCTCTTTCACTTCCCCTCCAAGTCCACCAGGCTCACAAATCACACTGCCTCACTCCCCACCCCGCCTCTCCCCCAACCAATACCAAACCACCTACACTAACTATCTTATAACCAATCAAGCAACAGTATGAAGTCCTTAACACCCCATATCACTATACCAGCCCAAAAAACTGTAACTCTCACCCTACCAATTCTTATCACACTATGCCTGCTAACTATATATGAGTCCCAGACACACCCAGGTTTTCATTATCCAAAGTACCAAACTAGTACTCCCACATTTCTAATCAACACTAATCACCCTACTCACTACCTAATCAACAAAACACTGCTTACTCACTTCCACTACTCCTATAAACCAAACATAATCTACCCCAAGTCCAAAAACATAGATAAACTACTACATAAACTGATGAAGCTAATAATGTATCTTAGAAAAAACATAAATATAGATGGAGACATACACCCAAACCCAGGCCCTCCATCAAATGACAGTGCAAATAAAACATCCTTGTTTCCAAGACCTCCTGACTCCCTTCTTATTTGCCACCTTAATATTAGAAGCCTAAATAATAAAATTCATAATCTACATGCTCTTTTAGCAACTTACCTCCCTGACATTATGTGTCTCACAGAAACCTGGCTCAAACCAGAGACCAAAGATAATGAAATCCTGCCACCTGGCTACAACATATACAGGACCGATCGCCTCAAAAAAAGAGGTGGTGGTGCTGCTGTGCTCTTCAAAAGCACACTCGTTACCCTACACCCTACTCAGCCACCGCAAATACCCAACGTAGAATTAACAACCCTAAAACTACAACTAAATAAAGAAAAAAGTATTAACCTAATCGTAATCTATATTCCCCCTGGGAACAACTCTGACACTCTTGAGAACACTCTAAGTTGGCTGACAAATAACTTCCCACAAGAAACCATAATTCTGGGAGATGTCAACATTGACTGGAATCAATGTGTGTCAGAGACAGACCCAACCAATATCAATCTCCATGGCTTCTCACAAAATATTACCACCTCTACTAGAATTGGCAGCAACAAACAAAAGAAAGTATCCTAGACTGGATACTCACTAACCATAAACCCAAAACTTATAAATCTGGGACCATTACTAATGAGCTCAGTGATCACCTCATTACTTATATGGTAAAAAGCAAAAGTGGTAGCTGCCACCTCCCTGTACTCAGGACTGTTAGAAGCACCAAACATTTTGACATCACTAGATTCGAAATGAGCTGCAGTCCTGTAACTGGTCAATCCTAAAACACCTCCCACTAGAAGAAGCTGTAATAAAATTTAACTCCACATTTCTAAACATACTTGACACACATGCCCCAAACGGTTAATCAAAACAAAAGCTCTCATAGCACCATGGCTATCAAAAGACTCCACAGCCAAAATCAAATCTAGAAACAAAGCATGGAATAAATGGCGTACTACCAAGACACCCCTAGACCATACCAACTTCCAAAAACTAAGAAATGACACAAAAATCTATCTTAATGGACAAAAAGAACTACTATTTCCAACTACAACATAAACATCAAAACAACCCCCAAAAGTTTTGGACAGGAATTAACAAACTTCTCCATCCAGGCAGGTCCTCCACCCCCACACCAGCAAACCTAACTATGAAAAACCCAGATGAAGTGGCCACATCCTTTAATACCTTCTTCATCGATGTGATCAAATCCTTAGCCAACCAACAAGTAGCCCCCTGCTCCCTAACCACAAGTCCCACCCAGAAGACCACGCCGTTATTCAACCTACAACCTGTCCCTACTGCATACATCCGATCCTTACTAAGGAAACTAAAGCCAACCACTCTCATGCAGACCTACTTCCAGCAGACTTTCTACAAAAAGCTGCGGATGTTATAGCCTATCCCATCTCAATCTTAATTAATCGGACCATAACTGAATCCACAATACCCTCCATATGGAAAATCTCCCATGTCATCCCCCTCCATAAAGATGGCTCATCCACTGACCTCTCAAACTACAGACCAATAGCCATTTTGTCACCACTGGCAAAAATCATGGAAAAAAGTATTCACAAACAACTCATCCACTACCTAACTCAGGAAAACCTGCTAACCAACTCCCAGCATGGCTTCAGGCCCAAACATAGCACTACTACCGCTCTCCTCTCTTTCACAAACACTATCAATCGTAACCGGAATGACAAAAAAATTTCTTCAGCCCTCTTCTTGGACCTATCAAAAGCTTTTGATATGGTCAACCACAAACTCTTGCATGCAACCCTAAAAACTCTCTATCTAGATAACAAAACCCTAGACTGTTTCATGCCTATCTTTCTGATAGGCAACAAGCTGTGCTCTGGCAAAGCAAGCTCTCCAACCTCATACGCAACACCATAGGAGTCCCCCAAGGTTCCATACTTGGCCCTCTTCTATTTTCCATCTTTATTAATGATCTTAACAAAGTCATCCCAGAGTCTACATGTATTCAGTATGCTGATGACTCGACTTTAATTTGCTCAGATAGATCCCCAACTATTCTATTATCCAAAACTCAAGACTGTCTCACTGCAGTTGAGAATTGGTTATCAGAACGCCAACTGATCCTTAATACAAAAAAAAACGAAAATGCTACTCTTCCATCCTACCCATAAAACACCAACTTTTCCCTTTTGTATACAATCCAACAATGGAACCACCATCACCCCCGACCCTCATACCAAGCTATTAGTGGTTACCATTGACAACAAACTCAGATTTGATGTGCACATCAACCAAACTATCAAAACTGTTAATAAGAAACTGGGGTCCCTTTATAGAATAAAATCTTTTCTGACTCCCATGGCTAAAGTTGCCATTGCTCGCACCCATCTCCTTTCTACCCTCTTGTATGCCTCCCCCATACTTACAAATCCCAACAAACCGGATCTATCTAAACTCTCTTGTTGTTATAATCATATTGCAAGATTTGCCACAGGCCTGCCCTACAAAACCCATCACTGTACTAATCTTCAGAACCTAGGTTGGATAGAACTACCAAACCTACTTCTACAGAAGCAACTTATTATTGCTTACAAAATACTCTCTCAACCTGAAAACACTCCCGGCCTGTCTGGAATAATTACCCCTTATACCAACCTAAATAGACTAAGATCATCTCACAGATTACTTGCACAGACAATCAAATCCTGTAACTCAGGAGGTGACTCTCTGTTTTCAAACACAGTGGGTAAAATATGGAACTCTCTTCCACCTAGTCTCACTGAATCAACCTCCCTAAATACTTTCAGGAATGGCCTCTCCCACCACTTCAAATCCCACTGGCTTTGCCAATGTTCTAATCCAGACTAACCCATAGCTCCCTCAACCTCCTCAGTGAAATTACTATCCTCCTAGGCCTCAAGCCATCTACTCTCCCGCTGAAACTAACTACTTGTAGGTTTGTTTCTTATAATAATTGTTCACTGTACATCCTAATGTAACTTTTTCTTACCTGTGTATACTAACTATATGATGCTTTGTTTTTCTCTTTATAAATGTTATTGTACATACTAATGTAACTTTTTTTTCTTCCCTGGGTATTTAGTGCATAACTACAATCGTATGTTAGCTGTCAAACGTTGTAACCTACTATGTACTATTGGAACTTTTTGTAACCTACTATGTACTATTGGAGCTTTTCTCCCCGGGCCTCCGCTGAAAATGGACATGTGTCCAGTCGGACTTTCCCGGTCAACAAATGTAAAATAAATAAATAAAATAAATAAATAAA
Source organism: Protopterus annectens (assembly GCF_019279795.1). Classification (NCBI taxonomy): domain Eukaryota; kingdom Metazoa; phylum Chordata; order Ceratodontiformes; family Protopteridae; genus Protopterus; species Protopterus annectens. Next base: position 833,622,744 of record NC_056750.1, on the reverse strand, counting down.
TATAATGAACTATATTCCTAAATGACATAATTGTAAATTTATTCAAATCATTTGTGATTTGAGCTTCAGATATGGTACTATGGATATAAAATCATTGAGTCCTGGGAATCGATTAGATTCTAAAAGAATCTGCCAGTAGGTTTCTTTGTGGGATAGTCTAACTTCCCAAGGTCCACCCCTAACATCTTTGGAAACAGAATCCAAAATGAAAAACAAAAATACTGCTCCATTACATGTGGTGGTATGCCTATAAAGTGCATTGTTTGTGTTGCCTTTCTGTATGTCGTAATAATGTTCATACACCCGCTTACGAAGTGGTCTTTCTGTCTTTCCGACATAAAATGATTGGCAAGACTGGCACACTGCCAGGTAAACAACTCCAAATGAGTGACAATTATAAAATCTAGCTGAAGAAATGTTTCTATTTCTGCCTTCCAGATAGACATTTTCTTTGTTTAAAATATATTTACATTGGGAACACCGCCCACACTTGTAGGTCCCCTTTTTTTGATCTCTCAAGTGGAAGTTTTGTGTATCCTGCTCCAAAATTCTTTTAATATTAAAACCCTTTCGGTAAACAGTTTTAACTCTCTTGTCCTTAAGACCACTTAAGTCCGTTAAATCCTGAAAGGATTTAAACTCCTTTTCAATGATATTAATAAGGTTGCCGGCATTGGCACTATATTCTGTAATGAAAAACAGATGATCACTTTCAAATACCGGAGTGGTTGTACCCTGATTGATCCCTACTTCTAAATGCCCTTGCCCCAAAATAGGCATAAACCTAGTAGATCTTCCTTTAATAACTTCGTTCTTGACAGAATTAATCATGGAAATGGGATAACCCCTTTCAAGAAACATAGAAGAAAGTTTATCACACTCAAGGTCAAACTGTGTGTCCTGTGATGTCATACGTGACACCCTAACAAACTGCCCTTTGATAATTCCTCTCTTTTGAAATCCTGGATGAGAACTGTGAAAGTGTAAATAACTATTTGAGAATGTGGGCTTCCTGTATACTTTAGAGGTAAACCCAGATGAACTTTTACTGATGGTAACATCCAAATAGTTAACCGATTTTTCAGAGGTCTGATGTGTAAACCTTAAAAATGAGGTGGTAGTATTGATATAGGAAAGGAATAAATCAATGATGTCAATGGGGCCAACCCAGAAAATACAGATGTCATCTAGAAACCTTGAGTAGTGAATCCAGTTACTTGCAAAATCACTGTTGTGTATAAATTTTTTTCTCCCAAACTGCCATGATGATGTCAGCATAGGTTGGAGCACAATTTGCTCCCATAGATACCCCTGTGGTCTGTTGGAAATATTCACCACCATAAAACACAAAGTTGTTTTTCAATACTAGTTCCAAAAGACCAGTAATCATGATGACATAATTGTGGGAAATTCCTGGGCAATCCCAAAGGGCCTCCTCAATCCATTCTAACCCTGTTTCCTTAGGAATTATGGAAAACAGGTCTACCACATCTATGGTCAAAAAGATTAAGTTTGGTCTATATAGATCTTGAGTAACCTTGCGTAGGAATTCCCAGGAGTCCTTAAGCAAATGGGATTCCTTCCCCCAAATCTGTTTAAGTTTCCAGTCTAGAAATTTAGAGATGGAATGGGTCTTAGAACCCTGTGCCGCCACTATGGGTCGTAAGGGTGGGTCCTCAACACATTTGTGTACTTTGGGTACCCCAAATATGGTGGGCACCTTAGGAGAAGGAGTTTCTAAGAAAGAATAAATATCAAATTCAATGACCTCCTAGTCAAGTAAGTCCTTAATTGCCAGGTCAATCTTTTGGTATGAAAGGAATATCTCATTAATAGAGGTCAAGGAATATTTGTTGGTGTCATACAGAATGTCACTCATTTTACTTTCGTACAAAATCTGACTCATAAAAACAGTACCCCCACCCTTGTCAGGTTGCATAACCCTCAAGGAATGGTTGTGTGCTAGGTCATGTAATAGATTACTTTCCTCAAAACTTAAGTTATTTTCAAAATTGACCTGAGATAATTCCTGACGAATTTGTTTTTCTATTCTAGTTTCCAAATTACTTAGCTGGGGGTGTAGGGGTGGATACAAAGTACTAGACTTCTTGAGTAGTAAACTGGGAGCCACTGGGATACTACCAAACAGGTATTCAAGGTTCAATTTACGAATGAACATTTTTAGATCTAAAATAGTGTTTACTAAATGGCTACCTCTTGTCGGAACAAACTTAAATCCCTTTGTAAACAGATCAAAACAAATGTTGGTAACCGGGATATCACTATAGTTGTAAATATGATAACCGTTCTTACTAAAACACTGGTACATGCCAATGTTACAAATGGAAATGCCACTAGTTATTGCCATTCCTGGTTCCTGTTCCTTTTCCACCCCTGAACCCGATTGTCCCTCCCCTGTGCAAAAATCGGATATACTGGGTATGGGGGTCCCCATTGTTGATTCCGAATGCGCTCTGATCTCCTGGGTAAAAAATCTTCATTGGCTTGAGCCTGCACATCAATGGGATCAATACCTTCTTCCTCAACAAGTATAGGGGAAGTGGGTTGATCTCTAAAGACAGGCTCTCCCCTGGACTGTAGGTTGTTTAAATATGTTCCTCTAGCTTGAGGTGGGTTAGGGTATTGTCTACCTTCCCTCTACTCTCTGAGGTCCCTGTTAAGTTTGTTATACTTCCTTTTTATTACAATATCACAATGCTTGTCAATATGTTTACGAACATCCTGATATTTTAGTTTGTTGGATTCAACTGCAAACAATAGGTCACTAGTAATATGCTCATTACACTTAATAATCTGCTCAGATAAAACCTGAATTTCACATTCATTCCTTTTAATAATGGCCCGCACAATGTCAAGGCCACATCTATCAAAAGCTTTAATTAAATCATTATAAAACTCACTACCACATACAACATGGTTTGGATACTTGTGTACCCTTAAACCCTTCGGTACGATGCATTTGTTAACACACTCAGTTAAATACATATTGTCAAGTACAAGGTTCTTGTACCTGTAAAGTGTGTCCTCCAAAAAGCGTAAATTGTCGTCAAAAGAAAAACTTTCTGTAAAATTACTCCGTATGTGCCCCGAGGTGGAAAAGGCCGGTTTTGAAATGACCCATTCAAGAAAAGGTAATGGGTCCAACGGAGCGTCAGTAAGTAACGCGGGCTGATGGCATGGTATAGTGAATCCCCCACTGTCCTCACGAAAAACAGAAGGAGTGTTTAAAAATTCAGCTACTCCCGTAGCACTGGAAACTTCAGTCACTTGCCTCTGGACTGTACCATGAATACCGGAAGATGCGGGGGGAACCCCACTGGGTGTAACCAGTCTCGCTGTTACAGCTTTAAGTACCTCTTTTTAATCGGAAATCATGGTTTTTAAACCTAGTCCGATGGGAGTTAATAGTTGAACCAGCTGTGTAAGTTGACCCATGAGCTGGGATAAATCCCCGTTTCCAGATGATACACCAGCCGCACTGCCTTCCGAGGTGGACCTGCCCGGACCAACTTCCATAACGCCAATAAATCAAAAGGAACACTCCAAACTAACCACAAAAACAAGATTGAGGTCCGGTATGCAGAAACACCAACTGGCATAAAGTGTAAAACAGCTCACAATAAGGTTAACGTACTCCAAAAAATGAAATAATTTATTTTAAACGCCACAAGCCACAATACACATTTTTCGTCAATGATATGACTTCATCAGAAACATTCAAGTGTAGTATTGCACAGCCTTAAATACTGATACAATTAGTGGATAATTAACAAAGAATTAATATAATTACCCACATTTAAAGCACCAAATGAAAGTTATTTAAAAACTACATACAGTTTAAAATTCATGAATAACAAGATAGTGTATGCAAGATAGCAGACGTTCTAATACAGGTTAAAAAATATATTATTAGATTATTACTGACCACAAAATCAATAACTTTCTGTCCTATATATATATATATTTTAATACAAAAGCAAATTGTTTGAAATATAAAAAAAATTTTGTATATATTTTTTTACTTTAATAAAAAACAATGTAATGAACTATATTCCTAAATGACATAATTATAAATTTATTCAAATCATTTGTGATTTGAGCTTCAAATATGGTACTATGGATATAAAATCATTGAGTCCTGGGAATCAATTAGATTCTAAAAGAATCTGCCAGTAAGTTTCTTTGTGGGATAATCTAACTTCCCAAGGTCCACCCCTAACATCTTTGGAAACAGAATCCAAAATGAAAAACAAAAATATTGCTCCATTACATGTGGTGGTATGCCTATAAAGTGCATTGTTTGTGTTGCCTTTCTGTATGTCGTAATAATGTTCATACACCCGCTTACGAAGTGGTCTTTCTGTCTTTCCGACATAAAATGATTGGCAAGACTGGCACACTGCCAGGTAAACAACTCCAAATGAGTGACAATTATAAAATCTAGCTGAAGAAATTTTTCTATTTCTGCCTTCCAGATAGACATTTTCTTTGTTTAAAATATATTTACATTGGGAACACCGCCCACACTTGTAGGTCCCCTTTTTTTGATCTCTCAAGTGGAAGTTTTGTGTATCCTGCTCCAAAATTCTTTTAATATTAAAACCCTTTTGGTAAACAGTTTTAACTCTCTTGTCCTTAAGACCACTTAAGTCCGTTAAATCCTGAAAGGATTTAAACTCCTTTTCAATAATATTAATAAGGTTGCCGACATTGGCACTATATTCTGTAATGAAAAACAGATGATCACTTTCAAATACCGGAGTGGTTGTACCCTGATTGATCCCTACTTCTAAATGCCCTTGCCCCAAAATAGGCATAAACCTAGTAGATCTTCCTTTAATAACTTCGTTCTTGACAGAATTAATCATGGAAATGGGATAACCCCTTTCAAGAAACATAGAAGAAAGTTTATCACACTCAAGGTCAAACTGTGTGTCCTGTGATGTCATACGTGACACCCTAACAAACTGCCCTTTGATAATTCCTCTCTTTTGAAATCCTGGATGAGAACTGTGAAAGTGTAAATAACTATTTGAGAATGTGGGCTTCCTGTATACTTTAGAGGTAAACCCAGATGAACTTTTACTGATGGTAACATCCAAATAGTTAACCGATTTTTCAGAGGTCTGATGTGTAAACCTTAAAAATGAGGTGGTAGTATTGATATAGGAAAGGAATAAATCAATGATGTCAATGGGGCCAACCCAGAAAATACAGATGTCATCTAGAAACCTTGAGTAGTGAATCCAGTTACTTGCAAAATCACTGTTGTGAATAAATTTTTTCTCCCAAACTGCCATGATGATGTCAGCATAGGTTGGAGCACAATTTGCTCCCATAGATATCCCTGTGGTCTGTTGGAAATATTCACCACCATAAAACACAAAGTTGTTTTTCAATACTAGTTCCAAAATTCCAATGCCTTGGATCAACTTATTCACACCCCCACCAGGGGCAGCAATATCCTAGACCTGGTCATTACCAAAACGGGCGACCAGTGTTCCACACCAGAGGTCAATTCCTCATTGGTCAGATCCGACCACAAGCTAATCACCCTAGACATCTACATCCTACCCCCACCCCTCCCATCGTAACCCAAACCACCGTAAAAAAATTCTCCAAAGCCAACTTTACACTTCTTAAGACAGAAGTGGCAAACTTCATGACACCGATGCAGATGGACAATAGAGGTACAACTGCTGAATCCTACACAAATGCACTTTATACTTCATTTTGGATTCAGCTTTGGCTCTAGCGCTCTTTTTGTGATTTATTGGTGCACTTTATAAGCACTTACACGAGTGCATGGATTGTGCTATTCATAACAGAACCAAGATGTTATCCTCCAAAAAAAAGAAGCCAATCTGGTGGTCCTCTGCCATAAACAAACTCTACAACAGAAGAAAGAAACTGTTGCAAAAAAGAGTAAAATCCGATGACTGGAAGAACACCCTGGTCAGCCTCAGTAAGAGATCCCTCATAAAATCCTCCAAAGCTAGTTACGAAAACAAAATTGCCACAGTTTACTATCATTTATTCAAAGTGAAGTTGGTCGACGCCACTTCATTTGAAAATCGAAATGTTGACCGTAGGCAATGTTGAACACTGATATTGCCAAAATACACATCTGACCCTATCTTAACCCATGTTAAAACCCATCCCTAGGTAGCAGTTGCCATGTATTTTGGCAATTCCAGTGTTCGACATTATGAATTTCACACAATCTCGGTCGACCATGTGAACAGTCGACCAAGTACATTTTGGGTATATGATAGCCACTGACTCTAAAGACAACCACTAAGCATTCTATAGCTATGTCAAGAATCTCAATGGCAATACTCAGATTTGCTCTGAGTTACAGCACAATGGCACTAAATATACAGAACCAACTGATATTGCCAACATCCTGGCAGATAGGTTCAGTACTAACATTATCCCCCTCACACCCCCTAGAGGGCCCATCTCTATACCGGAAGAATGCAAAGTTCCTGTAATCATGGCTGCACAGCTAAAAAGCACACTCTCCAAAGCCAAGAACACAGCATCCATGGGACCTGACAATATGCCAAGCTGCGTTCTACATGAACTACAGAAAGAACTGGCACCCCACTAAGTACCATGTTCAATCATAGCCTCACCTCAGGCTTTGTGCCCATTGAATGGCACACCATGACGGTTATCCCACTCCACAAAGGGGGAGCCACGATGGACCCCATGAACTGCCACCCAATTAGTCTGACGAGCCTGGTCTGCAAGCCCATGGAACGTATCATCATGGAACTCATAAACAAAGACATTGGTAATCTCCAAACTCTGGACCCCACCCTGTTCGGGTTTGTAAAAGGCAGATCATGTCTCTTAAACCTGATAGACTTCTTTGAAGCAGTCACCAAAGCCATAGATGAGGGTAAGGTGGTTTACACAGTCTATCTAGATCTCGCCAAGGCTTTCGACACCGTCCCCCAGTCTGGAATTATAGATAAACTCACTAAACTAGGTATAAATCGCTGTGTCACAAGATGGGTTGCCAACTGGCTCATGGACAGAACCCACACTGTGAAAGTAGCAGACTCCACATCCGACTTCTGACCAGTGACAAGTGGAGTACCACAGGGTTCAGTCCTGGGTCCTCTCCTGTTTGATATCTACTTCTCTGAAGTACAGGCTTACACAGAAGGTAATCCAAAAAGAACCAAAAACACCAAATACTTGAAACAATGTAGCTCCGGTACAATGAAGGCTGTCTTCCCTCTAGTAATTTATTAGTTTCATGAACAAACCACGTCGAAATCCAATATTCAAAGGCTTTAATAATGCGACTTAGACAAAGACATGAACATATAAGTAATCAGATTACTGGTGATGATGATGATGGTTATGATGGTGATGATGATGGAGATGGTGATGATGATGATGATGATGATGGTTATGATGATGATGGCTATGATGGTGATGATAACGATGATGATGGTTATGATGATGATGATGATGATGATGATGGTTATGAGGGACTAATTTTTTGTCAGACCTACTGAGTTGCTTGTGGAAGCATTGTGGGGATAAACAGTTAAATCCACCCCTAGCACCTACAGATGATTTGGTGGTGAGTTCAGATCTACTCGCAAACTATATTAAGAGCATTTGGAGACTTGTTCAAGTGAGTACTTGTCCCATCCTTTTGCATGTGAAGAGGTGCCCCCTGACATATTGGATAGTCACATGGTTAGGGGGCCCCTTGATTTAATTTATGAGAAGTGGGAGGGTGAGTGCAATTCCCACAAAGTCTGTTCTGCAGTAGGTCTTAAATTTCAGGACTAAACTTGGGGACCTCATGAGTTTAGCACAAGATCACCCAGTTAAACATTTCAGTGGCAAACATATGTTGTGACTGGATAGTAAAGACCATGTTCAGCTGAGCAAATGCTAGTCATAGTAATTTCTGTTCTGTGGACTAAGTTACAGACAACAAACGGGTATTTTCACAACACTGTGAAAAGTAAGTCATCAGTTATATATAGAAATGTCAAGAACCAAAGAACAATCTTGCCATGTCAGTAGGATAAACTCTGCACTGACAGACTCTCCTACTTAGTGTGTTAAGTGGGTTACAGGAAATCAGAGAGGGATCTGGTGAAAGATGCCATCAGTAAAGTCAAACTAATGTCTCAGTGGATAAGGTAGAAGTGTCAGAATATATATCCCCTACTCATGATCAACAGATCCTTGCAGTGCAATGAGTTGGGAAAGATTGATCAACACCTATCATGTAACAGTTTGTAGAGAACCATGCTATTACAGGAATCCAGCCACAAATGAATAATGGTCCTAAAATTGCCTGAGTAATTCAGATAAACCATGGTGGAAGGAGAGAAATGTTAAATCTGGTAATTTACCATGGGTGATGGTGCCAGAAAACATGGAGCCATCATGTATAAACTATCCACCTCTAAGCAGTTAAGAAAGGATATGCATACCCATGCCATTACAGATAAGGCTTAATCATTTGAAATACAGAGACTTGTTATTGCAAGCCATGAAATAATAAGACTGAATGGATGAATATGTGGACTTACATATACAAGCAAATTGCCTTTTCTCAGAATATTCCTTTTAGGTAGTAATGATCTCAGAGTTGGTAATATAATTCGGAATGTTAGGATTGCCTGGCAAAGAACTTTAAGGAGAACAGCAATGTTTATTTCAATTTGTGTCGGTTCACTTTGGACTTTGATAAAATCAGGATATAAAAGCAAAAGCCAGAGTAGTTCCAATTGCAGAGATGAGCAAAGAGAACATGTTACAGTGATTTTGGCATATGTGCAGAAATGCAGAGGATTTAGGACAGACAGGAAGAAGGTAAGAGGAAATGATGGTGTCCAGCAAAGAGGTGGATGAATTGTGTAAGAGATCTACCACAGTCAAGGATGAGTTTAGAAAAAGGCAGGAGTGTAGCACAAAATTGAGAGAGATTGCAACAGTGAACACAATACCCTGACCCCATGTAGAAAATGGGGAAAAAAAGGTGATGGTGATGATGATGATGGTTATGATGTTGGTGATGATGATGATGGTGATGATGATGATGATGATGATGATGATGATGGTGATGATGATGATGATGATGATGGTTATGATGATGATGATGATTATGATGGTGATGATTATGATGATGGTGATGATGATGATGATGATGATGGTTATGATGATGATGGCTATGATGGTGATGATGATGATGATGATGGTTATGATGATGATGATGATGATGATGATGGTTATGAGGGACTAATTTTTTGTCAGACCTACTGAGTTGCTTGTGGAAGCATTGTGGGGATAAACAGTTAAATCCACCCCTAGCACCTACAGATGGTTTGGTGGTGAGTTCAGATCTACTCGCAAACTATATTAAGAGCATTTGGAGACTTGTTCAAGTGATTACTTGTCCCATCCTTTTGCATGTGAAGAGGTGCCCCCTGACATATTGGATAGTCACATGGTTAGGGGGCCCCTTGATTTAATTTATGAGAAGTGGGAGGGTGAGTGCAATTCCCACAAAGTCTGTTCTGCAGTAGGTCATAAATTTCAGGACTAAACTTGGGGACCTCATGAGTTTAGCACAAGATCACCCAGTTAAACATTTCAGTGGCAAACATATGTTGTGACTGGATAGTAAAGACCACGAAATATGCAGCTGAGCAAATGCTAGTCATAGTAATTTCTGTTCTGTGGACTAAGTTACAGACAACAAACACGGGTATTTTCACAACACTGTGAAAAGTAAGTCATCAGTTATATATAGAAATGTCAGGCGAGAGACAAAAGAACAATCTTTGCCATGTCAGTAGGATAAACCGTACCATGACAGACTCTCCTACTTAGTGTGTTAAGTGGGTTACAGGAGGAATCAGAGAGGGATCTGGTGAAAGATGCCATCAGTAAGAGTCAAACTAATGTCTCAGTGGATAAGGTAGAAGTGTCAGAATATATATCCCCTACTCATGATCAACAGATCCTTGCAGTGGCAAATGAGTTTGGGGAAAGATTCCCTTCAAAGCCGCAGTGTTTCCAGTTTGTAGAGAACCATGCTATTACAGGAATCCAGCCACAAATGAATAATGGTCCTTAAAGAGTGCCTGAGTAATTCAGATAAACCATGGTGGAGGAGCTAGGGGAAATGTTAAATCTGGTAATTTACCATGGGTGATGGTGCCAGAAAAACATGGAGCCATCATGTATAAACTATCCACCTCTAAGCAGTTAAAGAGAAGGATATGCATAACCCATGCACATTACAGATAAGGCTTAATCATTTGAAATACAGAGACTTGTTATTGCAAGCCATGAAATAATAAGACTGAATGGATGAATATGTGGACTTACATATACAAAGTCTGAAATTGCCTTTTCTCAGAATATTCCGTTTTCTTTGAGGTGTGATGATCTCAGAGTTGGTATATATAATTCTGGGGAATGTTAGGATGTTGCACCTGGCAAAATCAACTTTAAGGAGAACAGCAATGTTTATTTCACATTCTTTGTTCTCCTGTGTTTTTTTTTCTTTTTTTTTTTCTTTTTGGTACTTTGGGGCTTGCAAATATGAGTATCAGTATTTCAGTGGAAAACCCTTTAAGGAGGATCTGATCATGAATGACTATAAATGGCTTTACCAAGTGTTACTTTCAGCTGACCCTGACTCTTGCAGCAAGGGAGAGTTATTATATTTTTTGGCTGTACAACATCCCTAATATGGCCTTTGGGGCTAAAAATGTCTCAGCAACATTCCAGAGGTTAACAGATCATATCTTCGCAGGGGATGAAAACTATGCTGTTACCTGCATGCATAATATTGCCATTTTCTGGTGATCAAAGGATGGGGTTAACTATTAAGTCAAATAAATATTATATAGGAATGGGAGAAATAGACTACCTTGTGCATTGAGCAGGTGGTGGAACATTTAGTCAAAGCTTACTAAAATAGAGGCTATCCAGGCATGGCCTACCCCAGCTGACAGGAATCAGATAAGGGTGTTCCTTTGTATTACAGGAAGTTTGTCTTCCAAGTAACTATAGCCACTGCACTCACACAGCTTGCATGAAAAAACAGGCCATACAATATAAACTGGACACCAGCCAGACAGCAAGCATTACAAAAGCTTAAGGAGACCTTGAGCAAATCAATGTGCTGGTCAGCTCTGATTATATCCTAGAATTTATTGTACAAAATGCTTCACCACATGGCCTGGTGGCTTTCTTATACATAGTTTCTCTGAAGAAAGAGGAATATTCAGTCCATAAATGAATTATAGTCATGCAAAGACTCATATGCAGCCATAGAGATGCAGTGATTGAGAATAGTTTGGGGTCTCCAAACAATCCATATCCACTTGTACAATAGAAAAGTCATAGTAGTAACAGACCATAGTCCCTTAAAATAATAAGACAGTGTTAGTGTGCAATATAGCAAGATTTTTAAAGGGAATTTGGGATTATAGTCTTATAATGTGATCATCCAGAAAAAAACTAGGGCCAAAAATGCAAATGTACCAGGTGTTTCTAGGTAAGGAACTGGGCAGTGTAATATGAAATGCATATTTTGCTTCTATTATGTAATCTCACTTAACAAAGGCAAATACTCTGTCCACAAGCTTTGAAATATTACATCTAGTGTAAATCAAAATGACTCAGTGCCAGAAACCTTGACAACAAACTGCCTGATTTGGAGGCAATGCTGCATTTGGAATATATCCATGCTAGAGCAGTCATTGATGGTTCAAATGTAATGAGAGGACCCCATCCATGCTGGGGTCTCTGCCTATCATGACTTACTACTGGAAATGGTACAGGTGTCTCATTGTTTGTTCCTTCCAAAGTGATAACTAAAGACTCACCCAGTAAGTTCATCGAACTCCAGCTCACACTACTTAAGTCAACATTTTAACTTCTATCTTATCAACAATCCCCTTCTACAGCTTCACAGGATCATGAAAACTTCCTTACACTCCTTGAAAATATATCTGTAAGAGATGGTTCTTTAATCCTTAACAAATTATACTAAAGAAGGAAGAGACTGCTTACATTGTCATACACAGCCAGAACCTCCTATCACAAAGAGAATATAAAATGCCCCACAAAGAAAGCGAAAGCAGCCATAAAGACTATCAAAGCAACCCATGAAGCTTAGCTTCTCAAGCGAAGGATAATTATAAGTCCTTCTTATGATACACCAGCAAACACAGGAATAATTCATAAAGTTACTCTAAATTTATCAATAATGTCACCTCCCCTTCCAATACTGAAGACATTACCAACCTATTAATAGTTCTGCATCTAACGTGTTCATATTTTCCATGTTGTTATTGCTTGCACTGTTACAATTATTTGTATTACATTTGTTCTTCGTGTACTCTTGTTACTATTTCTTGTATGGAGCTTTTCTCCCTGGGCCTCCTCTGAAAAAGGACATGTGTCCAGTCAGAATTTCCCGGTAAATAAATGTAAATAAATAATGAATTACAAATGTAATAGTGACTGTGTTTACTGTGACTTATAAATTTCAGTTTAAGGCCTAGAACCAAAAGAATACTACCACTATAAAAATAGTTTGTGCTGAAAAGCTTGCCATTTATACTTCGGTCATAATCCCTATGGTTCCAGAGATATGAATATTTGTTTGAAATGTGAGGACATAATTTGATTCTAACAAAAGCATAGGCTTCACCCATTGGAAGTTACTGTGCAAACTTGATGAGCTCCAGTGGAGTGAATGAGTTACTAGTTACGTTAATTTTTTTTTGCTCATATTGCAGTATCATGCTTTGAGAAGGTAGAATGCTGCTCATTGCAAGGCCCATACCTGCCTTGGACACATTTAGAGAGCTTCATCATGTCTCATCATAAAGAACAGTGGCATACATCTGAAGTCATTGATACCCACATGTACTATGACAGTCATACTGGTACTTGTTGTTCAAGGACTTGAGTTCATGCGTGATCTGACAGATCACGGCACTAAACAAACAACTAACCATCACTCTTTTCTTATTCAACTGTACATCTGTATGTCTTACAATGTATTCACCTATAACAAGAATGTTTGCTTGTATCCACGCATGCCTTATAGAAACAGTATCCATGACTTTGGTACTCCTTGTGTTACGTACAGAGGTAGGCTTAACTTGCTGAGTGTGCTGTGTGCCTGCATTATTTTTTGAAGGGCTTTGACATTTAGGCAAGCTAAGCTTTAGAACTTCAGTATATGACAAATTATGTGAATTGTGATGGCCTTGGAGAGGTGTGATGTGTGGTGTACTGTTGGTGATTTGGTGTCTGAGTTTACTGTATGTGAGATTTTTGCCTTTGAGGACATTATTTCTGAATATCTGTCAATCACTCCCCCGGATTTACTATTCTTCCTTGCAGGACTTGCTTAGTCCTGCATGGAAGCAGCCATTTAGGAGCAGGACGGCAGCACACCATGCATATTAATGAAGGCGGGCTGCCTGAGCTCCTAATCTTACATGGAGCATGTCAGAGTGCAGGAGACGTGTCTGAGAACAGAGCTCACAGAATATACAAGCCCCTGCAATGAAGAACAGCAGAAAGTCCTAAAAGAATGAGTGAGACTGCTCATAGGTGTATGCATAGCCCCAGCAACATTCCTCCATGTTTACAAGAGCAATAGTTAACACAAAAAATATAAAGATACTTTTATTTATGAAACAGATTAAATTTAACCATAGGTGCACGGGTTTGCCCATCACATAGCTATGCAGCTTAAATGGCAGAAGAGGATAAGATGCAAGATATATGCAAATGAAGCAGTACAGCAATAGTGTAGTGGGGAGAGCATTCGCCTTAAGAGCAGTCATTCTCGGTTCGAGTCCACTGCAGCACATTCCATTTTCCATGTCATATCCCTTTATAACCAATATTTTTAGCTGCATAACCTACTAAATGACGTATATTTGTGAACTGGAGTACAGCATTAAATGCAGATGTGAGGTGTCAGTGCCATAATTTTGCAAAGTCCACAGATAATCAAATGTGCCCCACACAGTAAATGTACACAGGAATCAGGGATACAAATGGAAGGTAAAATGTGTAATGAATGATAACTCCATACAGCTTCCAAATCTCCCACCTTCCCAAGAAGCACTAGTAAGCAAGTGTAAGCACTATTAAGCAGTAGTAAGTAGGATTAAGCATATGTAAGCACTAGTAAGCGGGTTTAAGCCCATTTGCGTGGGGGTAAGCAATGCACACACAGGTTAAGCAATATTGAAGCTAACTCTCTGTAAGCATATTTAACCGGAGGTTAGCATTGCTTACCCTCGAGCAAACCCACGCAAACCTGCTTACAAGTGCTTAAAAGCACCTTAATCACTCTGTATACAACAGCCACTGTCCTGTCCAGAAACAAAATAAACAGCCTTTGCAGGTCTTGAACCCAGAACCCTGTACACTACAGGCACAGTAGTTAAATACTAAGCCATCACAGCAATACATAAGATTGAGGTATCACCAAACAAATCCTCACTATAGGAAAATCAAACTGAACATGTGAAAGGAATCTATATACAGCCTTATGTTCTATAACCTACTACATAACATAAATATGTGAACTGGAGTACTGCAGTAAGCCCAGATGTGAGGTGGAATTTTAATAAAGTGTTGAGAAATCCCCTAATAAACACAAGGACCCCATACAGTGTATGTACACATGAATCATGGATACCAGACGCATATATAACATGTAATGACTAATAAATCAATTCCAAAAAGCAAATATAATGCAAATTAAATATTAAGCAACACTAAGCATTGCACAGGCCAGCTTAGTAGGTGTAAGCAATGTGTAGGCCAGCTGACTCAATTTACTCCTTCAACAATGCCAAAGCAGGTTTGCCTATAGCTTAGCCTTTTCAAAAATGTCCAATCATAGCAAAGTGCAGGAAATCGGCCCTATTTAAACTCAGCAGGTGGGAATACATCTCATAACTATTTGTAGCTTCCCCTTGCAGACTCTATGTCTGGAATGGGAGAGGGTGTGCACTTTCAGGAACAACACTGGGGCATGGCAGGACTCCTTGTCAAAGACCATGAACAGAGACTGCTACAAGGCCTGTACCAGGGTTCCCAATATAAAGCAGAAGCCAGGGTTTGTCTTGCCCATGACCTCACCAGTGCCACTGGCATATCCCAAACTGGTGAGCAGGTCAGGTATCACTATGCCAACCTGAAGCGGTGAAAGGGGGATCTCTTGGAGCAGTAGATCCAAGAGGCTAGGAGTACAGGGGAGGTCTCAGCTGTGTGTATGTATCACTCCACTCCCTGTTTAATAATTGCCAGCTCATGTATATTATGGATAGGTATGGCTAAATATTCCTCTTATGTCCTTCACAGTGGCAAGTGAGCGGGCTGCGAACCAGGAGGCCCATGGATGTCGCTTGGAGAGGTTGCGACGCAAGGCAGGTTAGTAATACTCTTGCATGTACTGTCATAAGAAATAAATCTAAATGTATTAGTACGTTAATTGCCTGTATAAAACCTGTATTGTTTAAGGCAAGTACTGCATACACCAGAGAATATGGCAGGAAGAGTCTCATATAGGTTGTATGCAAATAGAAGCATAATAGCTCTAACTGCTGGACTGCATGTGTTTACTCTGGTATCATATGGTAATGTAGATTTGCAATCACTTAATAGTACTGTTGTAGTAAACACTGCTACCCACATTGCGCAACATAAATAAAATGTGTAGGAATGTCTGTATACGACTGCTGTAATCACAAGGTCATATTGTACAACTGAGAGAGACTTAGAAAACAGTGAAAAGACAGATAACAGAATCCAAATAGCACATACAACTAAGATGTAAACTGTTGTATTTTTAGCACACTTAGCCATGGTTCGAATCCTGGGAGCAGTAGTAGTCTGCATACAGAATAATAACCTACAACTGTACAGATATGTCCAGAATGTCCAGTAAATTGGCCCATATCTGCTGCCTGTCCCCCTAGGAAATCAGTGGGATGATCCCAGATGTATAGGCAGCAAACAAGAAATACAACTGATTGTCACACATCTATAAGAACAAACCTGGCACTCTAGCAACTCCCCAAACTATGTGAGTAATAAGCCAAGTATATCTCATCTACACCCCCATATTGTCAAGCTGTGACCAGAGTATGTAGAGTTACAGAGTGAGATGTATGTGCATACTACTAATGTGGATTCTGATACTTTGTGTGGCAACATTCAGGGAGTGCTAACAAACATTGCTCCCACAAGTCCATCAGATACGAACACTATGCCTAGAATTAAAAAAATGATACTCTGTTCTGGTACTGTTTACTTTGCTATTATATGGTATTGTTATTGTTGCAGTTGCTCTGAATAATAAGGTATTACTCATCACTGTCACCCACACAGTGCTACATAATATAACTGTCTACAAAATCCTGTATAAGGGTGTTGTAAGTCAGTAAAGGTTGAAAAGGGCAATAGTCTACATATGTCCCAGTTCATCAGCATGTGGTTAAGACATGGCCAGAGTCTGTGCAAAAAGAGATGGACAGGTATGTGCATAACATCAACCTGGAATCTGGGAGTATGTGTAGAAACAGGTAGTGGTAACAAACAATTCCTCCACAGGTATACCAGGTAAGTGGTGTATACTGCAGTTAAAACCAGTTCATGTATATAGTTGTCGACAGCCATGCCACTGTCCAAACTAAGGCAATAGGGTAATGTACTAATACTTGTAAGGTACAGATAACAGCACTGACTATGAAAGTAATGTGAACTACAGGAATATACTAGTTGTTAATTGACATCTTTCTCCCCCCACCATATCTGCAACAATAAACTAAATACCCAACTCAATTGATACGTGATGACTTAACTGTAATGTTGGGACATGTGTCCTATTGTTTGATAATTATTTAAATCTGTTTCTATATACTCCAACATTGGTGGCATGGTGCCATCAATGTACCTGCATGCTGTTGTAATTACGACTGTGGCCCCATGTACAGGTCAACACTAAGGGACTCTGGCTAACAAAGTTCGCAAATGACCGCAAAGCTGGAGCCATTATTGAATCCCCACATGATGTGAATATTCTACAAAAGGGCCTTACAGAAACAGATGCTTGGTGCCAGAGCCATGGGCTCAAGCTCAATGCCAAGAAATGTATAGTTATCCCGTTTGGGAAAAAACATGTACCCATGCATTACCACATAGGTGGCAGTACACTAAACACCAAAAGTGTGATAAGAGACTTAGGGACACAGGTGGACAGTGGTCACACCTTCAACAATTGGCTAAGTTTCTGGTGTCATTCAAAGGGGATCCAGTATCTGTCCACCTGGGATGACATGCTCGACAAGCCACGTTGCTTCGCAAGAGATGGCTTGCACCTGTCACCCTTAGGCTTTTGAATACTGGCCAAGGCTCTTGCTGCCCCCATAGTGCCTTTTATAGGCAAGGCTCAAAAGACAAACCCACCACCATAAATAGCACAAGTAACCAAAAACTGAGGGTAATGCTACTCAATGCCAGAAGTCTAAACCTCAAAATGCACGCACTTGAGGCACTCCTCAGTATGGAGAACATCAACATCTGTGCAGTAATAGAAACCTGGTTTAAGGCTCCCGAGAGCACCCCAGCACTACTAGGCTATAACTCATACCATAACTTTCAGCCACAGAACCAGAACCAAAACACAAAAGGCATGGGTGAATCCATATTCATCAAGGATACCCACACCTCCAGGTTAGTGGCATAGCACAATGCATCAGAGATCATCCATGTGCAACTAGCAACGGGCAAAACTGCAATCCAAATTGTAGCTTGCTACAGATCACCCACCATGACCCAGAACCCCCATTCCACATTTCTGGAGACACTGGGAAATATGGAGGTCCTACCAAATACCCTAACACTGGGTGATTTCAATTACCCAAACATAAACTGGGAGAACTACTCAAGTACTAACTTCCTTGCCCAACACTTCCTAGAATTTATAAACTCGAATGCCCTAGATCAAATAGTCAACACCCCCACCAGAGGGAACAACATATTGGACCTGGTCATCACCAACATGGGCGGCCGGTGTTCCACACCGGAGGTCAACCTCTCGCTGTTTAGATCAAACCATAGACTAATCACTCTGGATATCCACATTTTGCCCCCACCCCCAATCAAGGAAACCACTGTGAAAAACATTTCAAAAGCAAACTTCACGTTACTTAAGACCGAGGTGGAAAGGTTCACAGCCCCCATGCTAAAGGACAATGCTGTCCAAGCTGCTGAAACCTTTACAAAGGCACTTTATGGGCATCTGCAGGAATGCATGGATTGTGCTATCCCAAGTAAAACTAAGAATCACTCCTCCAAGAAAAGGAAATCAGTCTGGTGGACCCCTGCCATAAACAAGCTATACAACAGAAGGAGGAAACTAGTATAGAAAAGAGTAAAATCCCAAGAAGGAAAGACATCCCTGATCAGTATCAGCAAGAAACTACGATCCCTCATTAAATCATCCAAGGCTAGTTTCGAAAGAAAAATTGTCAAAGTCTCTAAAGATAACCACAAAGCATTCTTTAGCTATGACAAGAACCTAAGTGGAAACTCTCAGATATGCTCTGAGTTAGTGCAGAATGGCACAAAATAAACTGAACCGACTGATATTGCCAACATTCTAGCAGACAGGTTTAGTGCAAACTTCACCCCATCTCACCCCCTAAAGGGCCGATAACCATACCAGAAGAAAGTAGGGCCCCGTCAATCACTGACACACAGGTTAAAACAGTCCTATCCAAAGCCAAAAACACAACTTCAATGAGACCGGACGGTGTCCCAGGCTGTATCTTACAAGAGCTCCAAAATGAACTAACCCCTCACCTAAACACACTGTTCAAACTTAGACTCTCTACAGGTTACGTACCCACAGAATGGTGCACAGCAACAGTTATCCCACTCCACAAAGGTGGAGCCACAACGGACCCCAGGAACTATCACCCTATATGCCTGACTAGCTTGGTCTGCAAGGCTATGGAGAACATCATCATGGAACTCATTAACAGATACTTTGGGAACCTCCAAACCTTGGACCCTACCCAGTTTGGCTTTATTATGGGCAGATCATGCCTCCTAAACTTGGTGGACTTCTTTGAGACAGTTACCAAGGCATTAGATGGGGAAAAGAGTTCCACACAGCCTACCTAGACCTCGCAAAGGCTTTTAACACCATTCCCTATTCTAGTATTATAGACAAGCTTATCAGCTTGAACAGAAACCCCTACATCACGAGATGGGTTGCCAACTGGCTCATGGATAGAACTCACATGGTAAGAGCTGCAGGCTCTATGTCCAACTCTAAACCGGTTACAAGTGGCGTCCCCAGGGCTCAGTCCTAGGACCCCTCCTGTTTGGTATGTACTTCTCAGAGGTATAGGCAAGTATAGTAGGACTATGTCTGACCAAGTTCACAGACAACTGCAAACTAGGGGCCATAATTGATTCCCCAGCTGATACAGACACTCTCGAGAAGGGTCTCACTGAGACAGATACCTGGTGTCAAAATCATGGCCTCAAACTAAATGCCAAAAAGTGCATAGTCATCCCCTTTGAAAAAAAAACAAAGTACCCATGAACTACCACATAGGTGGTAGTCCCCTAAATACAGAAAATGTAATAAGGGATCTGGGGACCCAAATAGATAGTAATCTCTCCTTTGACAATCATATTACCAATGTGGTTAGAAAATCCTTCTATGTGGCACACCTAATCACAAAAGGGTTCTCATCTAGAACAAAAGAGGTTATTGTGCCTCTCTACTCATCCCTCATTAGACCCATCATAGAATACAATGCCCCATTTGGGATGTTCCTTACAAGACACCTGCAACAGCTGGAAAGACCACAAAAGTACCTCACCAAGAGGATTACTGGCCTCAAACAGATGCCCAATGCAGCCCGACTCAAGAAACTCCAGCTGTACTCGGTTGCATACAGCTTACTCAGAGGTGATCTCTGCCTGACATACAAAGCCATGACCAACCCAGAAGTGATAGACATGCTCCACCTAAAAAAAAAACAAATCCCCGAGAGCCACATGCTCTAGAGATATAAACTTGGACAGTGGCACAGGGAACTAATGGATCAGTTGGACAGGAGCACAGGGAAATAATTTAATGGGGTGGCGAGAGCCAACACATTCTGGCTAGGCTTATAAATGTCCTTGGGCAGATAGCCTAGTACTTACCTATGAACCTATGAACCTATAACCACATCACCACAACAGTCAGGAAATCCTTCCCTCATTAGACACATTATAGAATACAATTCCCCATTTGGTATGTAGCTCTCAAGACATCTGCAACAACTGGAAAGGCCACAGAAATACCTCACTAAAAGAATCACAGGCCTAAAGCAGATGCCCTATGCTGACCATCAAAAAAAACTCCACCTATACTTCTGTCACATATCGTCTACTCAAAGGCGATCTCTACTTAACATACAAGGCCATGTCAAACCCAAAGCTGTTGGTCATGCTACACTTAAAGAAATCCCAATCCCTCAGAGACATACACTCCAGGGATCTAAACCTTGTTATCACAATGAACAAAACATGCTGGAGGGATAGGTTCCTGACCCAGAGACTCCCCAGTCTCTGGAATAGACTGCCCATACATGTTAAGCAGAGTGCCTCCTTGGCCCTCTTCAAAAGGAACCTTGATGATTGGATGGGAGAAAGGAAATTCACCCTGGGGATCATGTCAGTTGCTCTGCTAGACAGGGGTCCAGGGAAGTAAATACTGTGGGAAGAAATAGCCAGGGAATTGTTATGGCAAGGTTTGTATAGGCCCTAGTACCAACCTATGAACCTATGAACTTATATATGCATGTGTTCTGTTTGCTATGCAACTGTTTCATATCTGGTGTCTGGGTTAATGGAAATATCTATGCATGTTGTTATACCTAATCCTGGAATGTGGTGACTATTACTAACCCACATATGCTGATAAAACATAAACACGATAGCACGTATGGGAATGTGGGTCCCAGCAGACCAACCTGTCCCACCTCAGCTGACCATAGCATTGGACACCAGCACATTTGGGGCCCAACCCGGGACCTCCTTGTCCATTGGCCCTGCACCACCTTCGGGTGGAACCACCTCGGGGGATGGGGCTCACCCACCCTGGGAGTGGGCGCAGACAGGAACCTGTCACCCATCGCCAGGTCCAGGTTGGGGTGCATAGCAAGCTCAATTAGCAGTTTGGACATCTGCTACGCCAGCTTGAGGGCCGTGTGGTGCAACTAGAAGGTCAGCTTGGCTCTCTTACTCAGCCCCCGGCACAACCACCTTTGGGGCTGTTTAGGTGCAGTGGTGACTGCCCATGAGTGGGGACCTCAATCCCACTGTTTCTACTAGGGTCCACGGGCATCTGATTCCCCAACACTCCTCCCCATCAAGGTGTTTACCCTTCACATGTGTCATATACCACCCCTTTATGCATCTTGTTTGTCTTGTCTGTTAACCTACCCAACCTTTCTCCCCAAATATACATACTATCCCTCCCCAAAATCCCACTCTCACCTGCAAAAAGGGCAATCTGTTCCCCAAAAAATCTTGCCCCATACATAGCTGTCCAATTCACACACATGTCCACTGGACACATGCAATCTGGCCTTATTGGCATCACAACATAGTATTGTTGTCCTCATCCCTATCTTAGGGGGTTGAGTGTCCAAATCTACCTCCAAATTCAGTGTATATCCACAGCTGTTGCTATAGAAGAAATGGGCAGCTATGGACCTTTTCTACACCCTTCCTGCACATCCCTAGCTATTTTCCCTACTGTCTTTCCCTCGTTGTGCCCCTTTTTCACCACTTTACTATCAACCCTTTTTCTCTTCTTTTAAAGAAATTAGTGTGGGGGTAAGCGGGAGTAAGCACTTTTAAGCAGCAGTAAGTGGGTTTAAGCTTGTTTGCATGGGGGCAAGCAATGCCTACACAGGTTAAGCAACTGAGAAGCTAAATCAGTAGAAGAAACTGTAACTGAAGGTTAGCAGTGCTTACCTCCGCACAACCCCCCCTTACAACTGCTTAAAAGTGCCTTAATCACTCTGTATCCAATGGCCCTTGTTCTGCCCAGCAACAAAATAAACAGCCTTTGCAAGGCTCGAACCTAGGACCCCGCACACCACAGTCAAAATGATTTACCACTAAGCTATGTCAGAAACACATAACCTTGATGTTTTCACAAACATATCATCCATCCCAGTCTTTCAACAATACAGGAAATGTATGTAAACATGTAGATGTGTGTGTGTGTGTGTGTGTGTGTGTGTGTGTGTGTGTGTGTGTGTGTGTGTGTGTGTGTGTGTTTATGTGTGTGTGTGTGTGTGTGTGTGTGTGTGTGTGTGTGTGTGTGTGTGTGTGTGTGTGGTGCACGTGTGTGTGTGTGTGTGTGTGTGTGTGTGTGTGTGTGTGTGTATTTATATATAAATACCTATAACATATCCATATATATAAGCATACACACATATATATATATATATATATCTATATATATATATATATATATATATATATATATGTACATACAGACATACATATATAGATATAAAAAAGAACATAAAAACATATATGTCCACATGCACCATTAATGGGCGTGAGGGGTCCAAACAACATACGTCTTGTATGTATAGATATCCCCCCACAGCCAAACACATCTGCCCTGCAATACAATACTAACTGTTGCAAATCCCATAACCAGGACCTGACACAACATGGTCTGTGATATGGAAGCACCATGGACCCCAATATGGGCAAAATGGGAACAAGCCTCCCACCCACTGCTACTCACAACATCAGTCCACTTCCCAAAGGTGCCTGGCCTGGAGGCTGAGCAGGAGGAGCATGTGGACCCTGTGAATGTGTACTGGGTACCTCAAGAGGTGATGGAGCACATCTCACATGTGTCTGTGGAGCCCGCTATGGAACAGATCCTGGACCTGACCTCGGGTTCAAGATCATGTCTATGTGTGCCCCAGGGGGGACAACATCCTTTGAGTTGGTTCCACCTGAAGGTAGTGCTGGACCAGTACATGAGGAGGCCCCAGGGTGGGTCCCACATCTGATGTGGCCTGGTAACATGGGCAGATGAGTTTGGAGAGGTGGTTCTGCAGGCAAATATTCCCTAAACATGCTATTGTGTCACTGTTATAGAACATATGTGGGTAGTAATAGTCTACACAATACTAGAACATGTCCAACAGCATGCATAGACATCCCCAATAACAGAGAATGTCAGATGTGGAACAATCACATAGCAAGCATACCACAGGCATATATGGAACCATAATGGCACTGACAATGGCATGCAGGTGACTAGTCTGTAACAGGCCAACAATGCTAGTGTCCACACAGGGGACATGGCTACAAACACATAGCACAAAGTGTGGTACAATACAATATCTGTCCCACTGGTAGGTATGCTGTAGCCATACCTATTGAGTTGTGTGTACAGTTTGTAGTTGCTGATATGGTGGGGGGGGTGACAGAGATGTATATTAAGAACTGTGGTAACCTTGCTGTATGAGTTGCTCAGACCTGTTTCCATTTTTATGTCTTTCAGGCAAAATGTCACATGGACGGCTTCTGACTTACTCAGCTGCTGAGAACAACATAGTGATAAACAACCTAATCCAACACTACCCTGTCCTGTTTGGACGGGCCACCCATGAGCAGCAGGAATGGACCGTTCTGTGGAATGACCTAGTCCAAAGGGTCAATGATGTCAGACTGTACAATTGCAGTTATGAGCAGGTCCGGCATCATTGTTCTGACCTCCTTCTCAATGCCCTTCATTGTGCTGCTGCAGTCTGGGGGGATCACCTCACAATGGGGGGGGGCCATGCCATACATCCCCCGACACATGTTGAGGAGCTCCTCACCAGCCTCATGGCACCAGCCCGTCCACATAGTCAACAACTGCTGGACGCCATTGTGGAGGTGGGTGCTACCCACATACCGGCTGAGAACTGTGCAGTTAAGGCCACAGGGCACATCAGTAGACCACTGTTGATATGCATCTGCATCTGTACAGGTAGAACATGCATATCTGAAATGTTATAGATATAGTTTGTTGCTGCATAATAATGATAAACAGATGTGCATACATGGTAGTATTGTAGACACGTACTGCTGATGTACTGTAATGCTGCACCCACTCTGCAGCAATGCCACAGGTGTGGCCACTGACTTCACATCTCTCACCCTCTTATGTAGGTCCTCGTGGTATTCCACCAAGGCAACAGCCTGTAGCTGGTGAGTATGGTTTATGATGATGCTTGCCAATACACTGGGCATGTAATGGCTATGGTATTTTCCATGCACACATCTAACACACCTACCCAGAATGCATGCTGTACATGTGTACATGTTGTTGCTGTTAAATGCACAGCATCACAGTGGTAACTATGATGGGGTATTGGAAGGGTATGCTAGACACCTGCAAGATAACTAATATCCTGTCATGGCAGAATGTGTCCACAGGGAATAACATAATGGAGGGAGACATGGCCTACAGTAGGGACATGTGTAAAACATCACCCGTATGCAATGAAACAACAGTGTATATACCTGTAGTACAATGGCAACTGTTACAGAGTTACACTATGGCATAACGTATTACTGTGGTCCACATTATCAGCTGGGACTAGGCTATAACATGTATGGGACACTGCAAACTAACACACATGTGAAGGCCTTACTTGTCAAGCATCTGCAAAAAGGGTGAAGGTGGGGAAGGGGTGTCAGCATCACACACCAGTGCACAGCAGCAGGTATCCTAAGGACAGTAAGAATGGCTGTATCTGCACTCAGTCAGGTTCAGGAACTGTGGCAGACATAACCCTACCCCCACAGTAATAGTGATGGCAGTGTGTGAACACCAAAGGATGTGCACGAGTAGACCTTGCAATCATGCAGATTTGGGGGACATGTGTAGGGCAGACTGAACATACACTGGCAAATGCAGATGGCCCATGCTAGTATACTCCTGCCAGGAGTAGTCACTGCTGTAGAATACATAACAATAGGTGCAACAAACTTTCGTGATAAGGGTGTGCACACATATGCACACATGGAGTGTATGCATTGCAGTCAGAATCAGCACATCTAACACATTCTGTAGACATTACATGTGAATGTACAGGGCATATGCCACATTTCGGGCTCATGTACTGTTAATATATGTGGTGATGTAGTCCCATCGCAGATCATGGAAGGGTGAGTCATATCAATAAGGGTGTGAACACTCCCCATAGCCAAGGTATGCTCTTACGGTTGTCAGTATAATAGTATTGGATTGGTCATACATGGTCTGCTGATGTTGAGATCTGTAAACCAGACATCAGGCATTCATAAATGACATCTGTCCACATATCATCCCAGATATATGTTGCTGAAAAACATAGGGGCTGTGAGCATTAGAGCTGACATAAATGACACAGTACTACACATTCAGCAATGGGTTGTACACCTGTGAGGTTTGGTGCACCAGTACATGGCAGGGTGCAGAACAGGTGCACAGCAATACTGTGTACATGAGTGCAGTGGTATCCAGGGAAAGAGGCATCACCTAGTAACACAGCACATGCATAACACACATGTATACTGTTGCAAGCATGGATTGACTATACCTGCATTGCATGTTGTTGTGTCCCAGGTGTTATGCATGTTGACAGATGGGTAATAGGAGGACTGTGTGTACTATCATTGTGCAACCTCACCTGTATGTGTGTGTTTGTGTGAGTGTGTGTGCGTGTCTGTGTGTGTGTGTGTGTGTGTGTGTGTGTGTGTGTGTGTGTGTGTCAGTGGGTGGTTATTTTGTCTGTAGGGTCACTCTGGTGAAGTGGAGGGAGGGTGATGCATGTAGGATGTGTGTGTGTGCATGTGTGGGTGTCCATATATGCACATGTGTGATTGTGGGGTTGTTCATACAGCAATACTTCCCTTTGGCATCATGCAGCACATGGGCATGGACTGGCACATAACACACCAGGAATACTTCTCATGTATGTAATCACAGGACAGCTGATAGTATAATAAGGTATGTAGCATGGAACATACATTGAGAGGGAAGGTAGACAACAGGTATACCCTTAATATCGCATTCAGCAGAGAGGTGACTGACAACCCACGTGTGCAGCACTACAGATTCATTGGGGAATTACTAGACAACACCAGGGAGTGTATCCATATATTACAGTTGCCACATAATAGGTTGATTGAGCAACATATCTGGCATGTACTGAGCAATACTTACACATGAAACTCCAGTGCATGATATTATGGAGTGAACATAGTAGCCCCTCACATTTAGGGACCATGCTCACAATATCCGGACATACACAGGGTGAACACTGAATGACAGCAGTGAGGCCATGTAAAACCACTCCACTCAGGTCATGGTAGGTAATGGAGTAACAGGTCTTGTGCTGTGATCACTTGTCTAGGCATTTTGAGGAATGATATATTAATGAGTGGTATTAATGAGTACATGTTACCAAGTGTGATGCAGGATGGAGAACTTATGGGAATAAATGTGGGACTGTGTAAAGTCACGGACAGGTAGGTATTAAGGTGGTGTGTGTGTGTGTGTGTGTGTGTGTGTGTGTGTGTGTGTGTGTGTGTGTGTGTGTGTGTGTGTGTGTGTGAAAGTGTGTGTGGGTGTGTGTGGGTGTGTGTGGGTGTGTGTGTGCGTGTGTGTGTGTGTGTGTGCGTGTGTGTGCGTGCGTGTGTGTGTGTGTGTGTGTGTGTGTGTGTGTGTGTGTGTGTGTGTGTGTGTGTTAGAGTGTGTATGTATGTGTGTACTGTTATGCAATGCTGTACAGGTTTTAAAGTGCATTTCTTGTTTTCCCCCACAGGTAGCGAGGTGGGTCAGGGTCCCTCCTGCATGCATTCTGATGTTGGGGTCCATACAGACACCAAAGATGATGATAGTACTTTTGAGGCACAGGTGGGGTTGTCAGAGGCCAAAACAGCGGCATCATTTAACATCCCATTTTTAGCCACCCCAACCCCGCACACAGTTTCATTGCCTATACATACCCCATCACCAGTGACCATAGTGGAGGGGCAGCTGGCATTTGGTGGCAGTGCACAGGAGAGTGTGGTAACCATGCCTACTGTGTCTGGTCACAGCAGGCATAGCTGGATGTCCGGCAGGGCACCACATAGGCAGATGTCCCAGGGTGCTCGTGGAAGGGCTACTGGTCATCATGCCTCTTGCAGACACATCACAACTGGTACAACCAGGCGTATGTTTCAGGCTGTCATGGTGGCACAGGCATGTATAGAATGTTGCACCAGACAGGGTCTGAGGCTGCAGAGGGCTGCTCTCGCATCTGCAAGCAACAACTTCAGTGAAATGTCTGGTGTCATCCGTGCTTATAATGAGCTCATGGATAGACAGTCTGGTGGTGATGGCCCTCTTCGGCAGTGGTATGTCCATGCATGAACATGTGGTGAGAGTGTGACGACGGCCGCGTGGACGTAGGCCAGCAACACCAACAGCTGGCAGTCAACGTGGATGTGCTAGGACACCAAGAGGCTCCTGTAGTGGCAGTACCAGTACCAGCACTGCAGGGGGTGCTGTCCACACCACAGCAGGCCATGAGCACATGGTTCTGGCCAGACCCAGGAGAGAAAAAAACAACCACACGAAGGAGCCAGGAAGCTGCAAACTTTAATGTCTTCTGGTACCTCAGCTATACAAGCCTTCACAGTCCCAGGAGAGACCTGGTCCCAGTGGACATCTGTCATCATCAGTGGAGAGTAGCACATCGATGCCTGTACCTGGACATGCCCATGGAACCCCTGGCAGGCACAGTCCACGTGTCCATGGCCAGAGGAAGTGAACTGCACACCCTGCCAGGTATGGTCTGCAACTGTCCATAAACACCTGTGTAAGGCAGCCACATGGCAGAACTGTGTGCATGCATACCCACACACTATACGAACACACCTAGTGCAACTGCATACCTACACACACCACATTACCATTCCCAGTTCACCTCATTACACCCCTCACCCGCACCCATGGTGTCAAATGCATGGACCACCCTCGGCCTCTGGCAAACCAACAACACACCCTGTGCATATGATGATACCTGTGTCACATCCCTGTCATCCATAACATTGATGCAGGGATAGGCTAATATGATTCTGATGCACACAGTGACTGTTCTACAGTGTACCAAAGTACTGCAGTGTAACATGTTGTCAGGAGTAAAGTTTAATGCATACATGTCAGGTAGTGTAGCCATCCAGCAATGATGCATTATATATGTTAGTAACACTGGTTGATCATGGTCTCCATAATGTTATCCATCTGTGTTGTAGGTGTACATGTGTCAGCAGGAGGATGGTTTGCAGTCAAATTCCACAATGGGGAATGGCACTGTGGTGACACCATGGTTGTGACATATCTGGGGTACAGTTGAACACATGTCACAGGTTTGTATAACAGTTATTGCCTGTGCCACATGGACAGGAGACCTGCTGGGACATGTATAATCTGCAACCTGATGTAGACCCATCCACATACATGCACACTCTTACTTGGCAACACTGGGACTAGACCCCTACCTAGGTATGTAGTGGTACTGAAGTGTGTGGCTTTCATTGCACACACCACACAGCATTTAGGTTGAGGTATGTTCCAGGTTACATGTTACATGCAGAACATTCCCCAGACATGTACAGTATGCTAATGGGGGATGTAATGGGTGTATATATTAACAGAAACATAACAGGCAGACACATGTCTGAGAGACATGGGCCTATCACTGCTAACTAACTTGACCATGTGCCCAATGTGTTACAGGTAGGCTGCACACAGCACATGCATAACAGGGCTGGATTGTGGTATCAGTTACCTGTATGGTTGATGGTGATAGTGGAAACCATAAAGTGGTACATTGGACATATAACAGGTGTACCTTGGTGTAATGACAGTGTATACAGCACTCACATCCCCCAGTGGATATTGTACTCCCTGAAACCCATGATGACACTCTGACATACCTACCATCACACATTGCCCACGACTGCGATACAACCCATTGTATATCCCAACAGTGGTACTATAGGGATATGCATCTAATGGACATGTTACAGGCATAGTAGGGTGTTGCATTGTCATGCCTCACCTATGGTCAGCAACAACACTATCTGTACTACTGTGTGGCAATGGGTATCATAATAGGAGTATGTGGCCTCAGAATGCTGTACCCTACAGATATACAGACATGCACACATACACACACTTGTCAGAACTCAATGACTACTGACTCATTTGTACAACACTGTTGTGGTCGTACTGCAAGGCTCATGTAGAGAGAAGCATAACAGGGTACATGTAATGTCCCAATACAGCAGCAGCCACAACTGACTATGGCAATGGGTGTTGTGGTGGTTGTGAAGGCCCTCATGGAATTCACAAGTACAGGTGTGCTAACACACAGACACTGCTATCCTCAGTAATGCAGTCATATACATGTGCCAGTACTGGAGGGCATCGCTGCAGGTGTACCTACACTTATTACAGATGTCATTACCCTGCTATGTTATTTGACTGGGTGGTGAGAACTGGTTACCAGGGCTAAGCCATGCTTAGCAGGTATCAATATTGCTCCATTTCACACTGAGCTTGATCGAAGGAAGGACACTGAGGAAACTCGGAGCTATAATATATAACATTAAGCATCCCGTATTTTGTTTATTTTGTTCTTTATTTCTTTGTTATTTATAGCACTTTGTGTACTGTGTATTTTTCTAGCAAGTTTCACTTTGTGTGAGGTATTAACTGGAAATTGTCTACTTTTATTAAGCATCTGTTGGGTTGTTTGTTTGTAATAACTTGTTGCAGTTAAACTCTTTTCTAGAGGCTCCTTTAGCTGTTTAAAACTTTCATTTAAAGGCTCACTGCTACTTTTTAGGTGTGAGAAACATTTCTGCAGTTTGTTCTAAGTAGTGGGGATATTTGTAGCATTTCCATATTCAGGCTTGTATATGGGCCTAGTGTTTGTGGAGGCTGTGTGTCTGAGCACATATTCAGGGACATCTTGGTTTAGCCAAAGCCATCAGGCATTTCAGTGAGAGAGAATTGTTTGAGGTCATTGGCTGACTGAGGTCACCTGGACTACAGCTTAGACTAAGCACCTCATTGGTTCTTTTAAGATTTCTTTCTTAAAAACTGTCTCAGGTTTCAACTTTCTGTTACCTAAGAAGTTAATTTGTGAGTGTTCTGCCATTTCACACTGAGCTTGATGGAAGGAAGGACACTGAGGAAACTCGGAGCTATAATATATAACATGAAGTATCTTGTTTTTTATTTATTTTGTTCTTTATTTCCTTGTTATTTATAGCACTTTGTGTACTGTGTATTTTTCTAGCTAGTTTCACTGTGTGTGAGGTATTAAGTGGAAATTGTCCACTTTTATTAAGCATCTGTTGGGTTGTTTGTTTGTAATAACTTGCAGTTAAACTCTTTTTTCTAGAGGCTCCTTTAGCTGTTTAAAACTTTCATTTAAAGGCTCACTGCTGCTTTTCAGGTGTGAGAAACATTTCTGCAGTTTGTTTCCCACCCTCTCTCCCTGTTGGTATAGTGTTTTTATAGTTGATGGCTTTGCAGTTGCCCACCCCTAGTGTAAATTTGATCTGGGACCCTCCTCCCAGTCTAGTGTCATTACCTCATTCTACCCAGTACAGGTAGAACAGTTGAGAAGGCCAATCAACTTAATTTCTGCTACTCCTTTCTCTCTTTCCTTTCTCTCTTTCCACTTAAAAAAAATATATATATCTGCTTTTGCTGTATTTGTGTTTCTTCCTACTTTATTTTGCTTTTGCGCCATCTTAAATTACTCAATTGTATTTATTACTGCTTAGTGTAACTCATTCTAAGCCTTTTAGTTTAAGCACTTGGGCTTCAGACCAGTTGTTTTACATTAAGAAGGTTTGTGGCCTGCAATGTGGTGGCAGGACAGGTAGCTTACATCCTTCTAAGTTGGGAACTGCTGATTGAGGGCTCAGTGTCTGCTATTCTTAAAGTGTATTAGTTCTGGTTTAGGCACTTGGGCTTCAGGCCATTTATTTTACATTAAGAAGGTTCATGGTCTGCACTCTTGAGGGAGGAGAGGCTGGACTCTGCCCTTCTGAGCTGGGAATTTCTGGTTAAAGGCTTAGAGTGCCTGCATATTTGAACTGTTTCTTACTGAAATTGGTACACCTTGTCTGCTGTAGCATAGACTAGATCCAGGCCTGCTGAATCTAGCTTTGTTTGTATGCTTGTTGTTCATTTGCTTACTTCCCTGAAATGCTAATTTCACGTAAAACACAGCTTTTCAGTGCTTCTGTGGATCCCTAGTGATATCTGCATTGCTTACTGTACTTATTTCCTTGTTTCACTTGAAAGAAAGTTACTGTTTGTTGTTTTTGCATTTAAATTACCTGTAACACATTGCATTTAAGTTACCTGGCACTTGCTCACTAAGTCAGCACTAAAAAATTAAAAGCACTACACCCTCACAAACTCCCATTGAGTACCTTGTTCCCCATTGGCCCTTTTTTTCAATTACAAAGGGATTCCCAATACTATTCTAGCATGTCCAAAGGTCAGTTAACAATCTCCTCTCCGGTCCAGCTGGTGAATCTGGGAATCTTGAGGCAATGTTACAACTGCCTCATGTACACAGACAACCCTCTCCTCCTCCCAACAAATTCCAACACATGTGAGAGATGCAACCATATAGCCAAACTGGAGGCTAAGCTCTCTTAACTCAGTACTGGTGTAACCAGTCAGGAGGAGAAGGAAACCACACTCACTACAATTCCAGTCTCACATAGACCTACCATGACAGCAAACCAAACACATAAACACACAAAAACATACTCGGAGGCTCTAAATAAAAATCTGCCTAAGCAGCAGAGACCTCCAAAGCAGACACCCAAGCAACCGCTACCCCTAAAACAAAACACGTGCAACACATAGCTCACAAAGCCAGTGTGCCGAACAGTCACAGCCCTTAAGGCTAAACAACACACCTGATACACTTGTAATCAGTGACTCTATTGTGAGGCACACTGACGTCCTGCTCACCAGGCTGAACAAGGAGAAGGTCACGGTGAGCTGCCTGTTCGGCGCTAGGATCCACCACATAACACAAGTACTCAGGTCACACCAAGGCAAGTACAAATATGACTCAGTCATTGTCCATGCTGGTGTGAATGACCTGAGACATACCTTCCTGCACTACATGAAAAGAGACATAGAGGAGCTCTCTGAGCATGTAGCCTAGGCCGGTATGACCCTGACCTTGAGTAGCATCTTACCCTCACCAAGAATGATACCACAATATGAAGACAAGATGATCAATTTCAACAACTGGCTTAAGTATTGGTGTCATTCAAAGGGGATCCAATGCCTGTCAGCCTGGGATGACATGCTCGACAAGCCACGATGCTTCGCTAGGGATGGCTTGCACCTGTCACCCCTAGGCTTTTGGATATTGGCAAAGGCTCTTGCTACCCCCATAGGCTCAAAAGACAAACCCACCTCCATAGGTATCACAAGGGATAAGAAACTAAGAGTAATGCTACTCAACGCCAGAAGTCTAAACCTCAAGATGCATGCACTCGAAACTCTCCTTAGCATGGAGAACACCAATATCTGTGCAGTAACAGAAACCTGGTTCAAGGCTCCCGAGAGCACCCCAGCACTACCAGGTTATACCTCATACCATGCTTTTCGGCCCCAAAACTTGGACGACCCACAAAAGGAGGAGTATCAATATTCGCCAAAGATACCCACACCTCCAGGTTGGTGGCACAGCACGAAGCATCAGAGACTATCCATGTGCAACTAACAGTGGGTAAAACTGCCTTCCAGTTTATAGCATGCTACAGTCCACCCTCCCAAACCCAGGAACCCCACTCGGCCTTCCTGAGAATACTGGAAAATATGAAGGTCTCTCCAGACACCATTATATTGGGTGACTTCAACTACCCAAACATAGACTGGGAGCATTACTCTAGCTCCAACACCCTAACCCAAAGATTCCTAGAATTTATAAACTCAAATGCTATGGAACAACTTGTTACCACTCCCACAAGAGGGGAAAACATACTGGACCTGATCATCACCAACATGGGGACTCTATGCTCCAGACCAGAAGTGAATCCCTCACTGGTAAGATCAGACCATAAACTAATCTCACTGGATATTCACATCCCTACCCCACCCCCTGCCCTGAAAAGTACAGTGAAAAACTTCTCTAAAGCAAATTTCACACTCCTAAAAACCAAGGTGGAATCCTTCAAAGCCCCTGGGCCTGTAGAAAATACAGCCCAGACTGCAGAATCCTTTATAAACAAATTCTATGAACACCTTCAGGAATGCATGGATCTTGCAATCCCAAATAAAACCAAGACCCAATCCTCCAAAGGCAAACGTCCTATCTGGTTGACCCCAGCCATAAACAAACTATACAATAGAAGGAGGAAGCTACTACATGATAGAGCAAAATCCCAAAAAGGGAAGGCATCTCTGATCAGTATTAGCAAAAAACTACGGGCACTCATAAAATCGTCTAAGGCCAGCTTCGAGAGAAAATTTGCACAGGACACTAAGGATAATCACAAGGCTTTCTTTAGTTATGTTAGGAACCTGGGTAGGAATTCCCAGATATGCTCAGAATTAGTCCAAAATGACAAAAAATACACCAAACCCACAGACATTGCCAACATCCTAGCTGACAGGTTCAGCGCAAACTTCTCCCCTCCCACCAAAGGGCAAATATCTATCCTAGCAGAGTGCTGCCCCCCTGACATCTCAGATGCTCAGGTAAGAGCCGTCCTCTCCAAAGCAAAAAACACAGCATCAATGGGACCAGATGTGTCCCGGGCTGCGTCCTACATGAACTCCAAGAAGAGCTAAACCCAAACATAAAACTACTGTTCAATCTCAGCCTTACTACAGGATATGTACCCAAAGAGTGGCGTACAGCAACAGTGGTCCCTCTCCACAAAGATGGTGCCTCAATGGATCCTGGAAACTATCGCCCCATAAGCCTGACTAGCTCGGTCTGCAAAGCTACGGAAAGGATCATCATGGACCTCATAAATAAAGATATTGGGGACCTACAGACACTGGATCCTACCCAGTTCGGCTTTGTTAAGGGCAGATCCTGCCTCTTAAACCTGGTCAATTTCTTTGAAACAGTCACCAAGGTCATTGACGAGGGGAAGGTGGTCCGCACAGCCTACCTGGACCTCGCAAAAGGCATCAATACAATACCCATCTCGTGCATTATAGATAAGCTCACCAGCTTAAATATAAACCCCTATGTCACTAGATGGGTTGCAAACTGGCTCAAGGACAGAACCCACATGGTTAGAATTGCTGGAGCCATGTCAGACTCCAAACCAGTTACAAGTGGCGTCCCACAAGGCTCAGTCCTGGGACCTCTCTTTTTCGGTATATATATCTCAGAGGTACAAGCCAACACGGAAGGGCTGTGGCTGACCAAGTTCGCAGATGACTGGAAACTGGGCACCATAATCGACTCTCCAGCCGACACAAGCCTCCTCCAAAAGGGCCTCATAGAAACAGACAACTGGTGCCAGAGCCATGGCCTCAAGCTAAACACCAAAAAGTGTATAGTCATCCCCTTTGGCAAAAACAAAGTGCCCACAAATTACCACATAGGTGGTAATCCATTAAGTACAGAAGAAGTAATTAGGGACCTGGGGAGCCAAGTTGATAGCAATCTCTCATTTGACAACCACGTGGCCAAAGTAGTTAGAAGAACATTTTATATAGCCCACCTAATCATGAAGGGATTCACATCTAGATCAGAGGAGGTCATCGTGCCTCTTTACTCATCCCTCATCAGGCCCATAATTGAGTACAATGCCCCTTTTGGGATGTACCTTACCAGACACCTGCAGCAACTGGAAAGACCCCAAAAGTACCTCACCAAGAGGATCAAAGGGCTCAAACAGATGCCATATCCTGCCTGGTTAAAGAAACTCCAGCTCTACTCAGTGGCATACCGCCTGCTCAGAGGCGATCTGTGCCTGACGTATAAAGCCATGTCCAACCCGGAATTAATGGACATGCTGCACCTCAGAAAAAACAAATCCCATTGAGCTACGTGCTCGAGAGACTTGAACCTCAGCACTGAAATAAATAGGACATGTTGGAGGGACAGATTCATAACCTAGAGGCTCCCTTCACTCTGGAATAAAATCCCAGTCCAGGTTAGGCAGAGTCCCTCATTGACTCTCTTCAAGAGGAATCTTGATGAGTGGACGTGAGATCGTAGGTTTTCCCCGGGTATCACTTCTGTGTCAATGTTAGACAGAGGCACAGTATACTAACCTCGAAAAAGAGCATAGCAAAATTAATTTAAAATGGGTGGTGAAAGCCAAACACACTCTGGCTAGGCTTATAAATGCCCTAGGGCAGATAGCCTAGTATGAACCTATGAACCTATGAACCTATAACAGGTAATCTGATTTGCACACTGATAAGCAAATGCTACACTGTGTAAGCTCCTGTACTTTTATCTGTAGTTTAGCACAGCTTAGCTTTGCCCAAAGCCATGCAAACCCACTTAAAGCTGCTCAAAACTACATTAACCACTCTGTATCCAACAGCCCTTGTTCTGCCCAGCAACAAAATGAACAGCACTTGCAAGTCTTGAACCCAAGACCCAATACACTATAGTCACAACACTTAACCACTATGCCATAACCACTGAGAAGATAGTTATTGTTTTTCTAATATATCTGTCAATACACATATTGATTAGCATTGAACAATTGCCTTGACTTCCGCAAATGTGTAGTACTTGTTGTTAATATGGCTGTTGCATCACATATGTTCTTTTATCATAATGTACACATATCAGATAAATACGGTGAGATACATCTGGGAAGGTATACACAACCGTGATGTTTACACATTACAGGAATATGGATATATACATATACATATGTTGATACATGTCTGCATGTACATACACATGTATATTCATACATATGTCTGTATACACATCTGTATAGTGCATCATACATATATGGCAATGTGTAGATCTATTTGTATATACACACACACACACACACACACATATATATATATATATATATATATATATATATATATATATATAGATATAAAACTATATATGTATATATAGCTATATATGTATGCACATCCCATGTGTACAGATATGCCTATTAATGTGTGTGTATATATATATATATATATATATATATATATATATATATATATATATATATATAGATATATATATACATATATATATATATATATATATATATATATATATATATATATATATATATATAGATAGATATAGATATCTATAATTATATGTGCATACATATCTATTCAGATATACCTATCACTGTCAATATATATGTAGATATCCATAAGTATATGTTCATATGTGTCTATATATTGCTGTGTATATGTATATATTTGAGTGTTCATATGTATATATATATATATATATATATATATATATATATATATATATATATATATATATCCATCTATGTATGTCAATATGTATATGTGTATATCTCTATATAGATATATGGATAATTATATGTACGTATATGTCCGCCATATGTCCAGAACATGGAGTAAAGTCCTACCTCAGCCCCAATAGTCCCAACCTCTTAGTGCAAGGGGATGTTAAGTATGTATTGCAGGTATATATGTAGACTGTTGCTACTGTAATATGGGCTGTCTTAACAGACATGTTGTGCCTGGGAGGTCACATCTGCTTTTAACATGTGCACCATTTGCTACTGAGAGACATCCTAATGACATCATAGTACAGTACCACTGCTAACACAGTAATGATCCTGTGGACTACAGCAGATATATGGCCAATAAATGTGGACAGTCTGACACACTCTGGTCAGTCCAGATGTATACACAGAACCCCTTAGTGCAAGATATGTGGACAAAGCCTGACAATGTGGATGTTAACAGCCATGTAGATGGGTATATCACATCAATACTGGACTACATATTATGCATTCACACACTCCTGTCTTTCCTGACACATAATAACCACTGGTGCAGAGATCACATGGCCACATACTACCCAGTAGTTAGTGACATACATCTGTGCAGCATCCGACTGCTTTGTCAAAAATACATGACAGTTATGGTGGCCCAGCAGCAGTACATCTGGCAAATATCTGGACATAAAATCACAATGGGTAAGTACACCAAGCTGCTAGGCATGTAACAAAGCACTGTGCAAACTACAGGCAGACTGCCACAACACTGGCCTACATTTCTTATGGGGAAATACACACATACCTGCAAATATAGCAGGTTCTACAGGCATGTCACAGCACCGAGTAACAGACACCTGTGTGAAAGTGCATACCCATAACCAATGTGAACAGCCACAGCCATATGTGGTAAGCTAGCTTACTATTACAGTATATGGACTGTCTGATCAACACCATCCTCATATGTGCCACTCACACACTACCCCACATATACTGGGCCACTACACAGTGTGGTCCGATGCCTGTCTGTGGTATGGGATATATGTGTGTTTGGCCTTACACCATGTAAGCCGATAGGGTACCATACACTAGAGCAGCATGTAACATCAGATAGAAAAGGACCAAGAACAATGGCATCTACCACAGTCTGTACACAGGCCAAGGTACACACTCACAATACGCACACTGTTGACACTCATCATAAGTACACAGACCTCAGTACTGTACACACAACCACAGAATGCCCAGGTTATGTCCTCAAATATAACCCCTACTATACATAGCATGTGTAGCAGTCTGATATCTCACTGGCTTGTTATCAGATATGATGTCAATAAATAATGATGTACAGAACATATGCACCTCTTATTGCAAGACATATGTACAAAGGTTGACAGAGTTGTGGGTGGATGCACAAACACATGGCCAATATTGACATGTTGCTGTGATAACTTCATACATTTACTGTTGTAACAGGGTTTGTTATGACATATGTCCTATGAGGGATATGAAGTAAGTAATTCTCATGGCTGTCTCCATGTACTGACTGCAATTCTCACACTATGCTTCTGCAGTTCTCAGATAGGTTTTTTTTGAGTAACACAGGAAACAAAAGGCACCACACACTACTCAGTCTCCAGATGACCCTACAGATGGGGGTTTCCTCAAAAACATAGCACTGTCATGACAGGCATTAAGACATGTAGACCAGCCATATCCACACACACGCTGTTAGACCGACATTACTCCAAATGCAGAATAGCAACACTTACATTCTGTAGTCATGTCAGGCACATCCCCCTCCTGTGTGTTGGCCTTTTTCCGCCATGTATGTTGTTAGAGGTAAATCCCAAATCCATCTGTGATGCTGTTTGCCAAACACCAGATCTACATCCTGCTCACAGTGAATGAAAAGGCCCAACACCAACATGATGTTCCAATATATTGGAGTGTCTTTCCATTCAATTGGCTATGGGAATGTTACCACAGCTGTTCCACATGCAATCAGCTAGAGGAGGGCTGCAATTCATGCAGAGGCCATCAGCTGATCATGAGCATCACTTACAAAGCACAAGCTGCTGCCTAAGCAAAGCAGGTGTAGTTCTCCACATCCACCAGAGAAGGAGTGAGAGAGAGAGAGACAGAGACAAAGTAAGTTAGGGAGGAGATGGGAGAGTAAAACCTAAACCTGTTTGTGTCACACACCTACCAGTACAGGGTTTCAAACCCCTGCATATGCATTGCTATCACATGTCTATGCAGTTATTGCATGTGCCACATAGCGTACATGTTAAGGAGCTGTCCAAATGTATATGTGATGGTGAGTGACATCTGCAACAGTGATATGGTAGTGATACAGTAGGTGTAGTACATGTGCCTATCCACATGAACAGGTGTCAGTGTCAACACAGTCACACACACCCCCTCAGGGACTCACACACATTGACACACTTGGCAGGGTCAGAAATACAATTCCTAACTAGTTTGCCACAATACAGTAATGTGCAGGTATCACATGCACCACAGGGGTTATCCGGAGGTTATATGGGCAAAAGGTATGTGAAGGTGTCTGACATCAGACAGCATGCTTCGGTATGCCAATGGGAGTTGTAGTGAGTGTGAATGTGGTCAAAAGCATCATACACCACACACACTGGCACAGGGTGCCAGTACTGACATGCATGCATGCATTGCTTCACAGGTGTGTAGTAGTTGTTGTGTGCCAGAAGGCTATACAAGGCTAGGTGAGAGGTATGCCTTGGCATCAGGCCACATGACAATGGTCTGCAGTGTGGCTCAGGGGTGTAGTGTCTGGATTGGCCCACACAGGTGGGTATTGTATTCCCCATCCAGTCACCTGGGTAACTATTGTGTGCGGCCATTGCTATGCAATGTTTGCCATGTATGTGTTCTTTAGTCCATGACACGGATGCTGTCTGGGATGTGCACATATCCCACATGCATGTACAGTGACATGTGGAACTTTACCTGGGGTTTCTGGCCCATGTTGTGTACACAGATTGTTAAAAGATGCACCAGTCCTGGCCTCATGTTGCTGGAACTGGTAATGGACAGCAGGTTGACCCTGCACCTACATTGATAGCAGGATACAGGTATTCCCTGGTATCAGTGGCATCTGTCCATACAGGGCATGTGTTTAAGGCATGGTATGTCCTTTGTGGGTCACATTTGATGGCACCACAGGTGTAGCAGGCATCCAGTGGGGAACATAGTGAAGGCACACTGTCTGCATGTACATGCCAATTGTACTGATGGATAGGGTGCCATGCTCTCTGTAGTCCATTGTAATCACACCATGGTTACTATCTGTGGGCAATATGCAGGGTACTACCAACATAGTGGTTGTTACCTAGGCAAGTGTGTTTGTGTATGAGACATGGGTTGAGACTGTTCCCTGGGTAATACAAGAGTTGATGACTTTGTTTTCCATGCCTTGATCTCACATGTAGAGGTATGGATTGGCACCACAGCCTCTCGGCTACTTCACATCTGGTATCCTTGTAAGGTGGACATTGTGACATATAATAGGGCCACCATATAAGACATTTGCAAAACCCGCTCCACAAGTCCAGTTGTTACACACTCACAGCCCGCTCCACACAGGATAAGAATGACAAACACAGACGGACACACACACTTGCCATGTCTGGGATTAGAACTCCTACTTAACTAGTTTATTACACTACAGCATTACACAGTTATATGACACACCATGAAGATTACTGGAATACTCCCTCTCCAAAGGTGTATTTCAAAGTGAATGACATCAGCAGCTTTGCCAAAATAGGGCATTTGAATTGTAGTGAGTGTGACTAGCCTAAAAAGCATTGCTCCCTAAACAGAGATACACACAAACACACACACACATAGTTGCCATGTCTGGGATTAGAACTCCTACCTAACTAGTCTATCACACTACAGCATTACGCAGTTATAGGATGTGTCTTGGAGATTACTGAGCTACTCCTTTCCCAAAGATGTATTTCAAAGTGAATGACATCCACAGCCTTGCCAAAGTAGGGCATTTGAATTGTAGTGATTGTGACTAGCCTAAAAAGCATTGCTCCCTACACAGACAGAAACACACACACACACACACACACACACACACACACACACACACACACACACACACACACACACACACACACACACAGTTGCCATGTTTGGGATTAGAATTCCTACCTAACTAGTTTATCACACTAGAGCATTACACAGTTATATGACGCACCACTGAGATTAATTGTAGTGAGTGTGACTAGCCTAAAAAGCATTGCTACCTACACAGACAGAAACACACAAACACACTTGCCATGTCTGGGATTAGAACACCTACCAAGTTAGTTTATCACACTACAACATTACGCAGTTATAAGACATGTCTTAGAGATTACTGAGCTACTCCTTTCCCAAAGGTGTATTTCAAAGTGAATGATATCCGCAGCCTTGCCAAAGTAGGGCATTTGAATTGTAGTGAGTGTGACTAGCCTAAAAAGCATTGCTCCCTGCACAGACAGAAACACACACACACATACATACACACACACACACACACACACACACACACACACACACACACACACACACACACACACACACAGTTGCCATGTCTGGTATTAGAACTCCTACCTAACTAGTTTATCACACTAGAGCATTACACAGTTATATGACGTGCCACTGAGATTAATTGTAGTGAGTGTGACTAGCCTAAAAAACATTTCTCCCTACACAGACAGAAACACACACACAGTTGACATGTCTGGGATTAGAACGCCTACCTAGTTAATCACACTACAACATTATGCAGTTATAGGACATGCCATGGAAATTACTGGGTTACTCCTTTCTAAAAGGTGTATTTCAAAGTGATGAGCCTTGCCAAACTAGGGCATTTGAATTGTAGTGAGTGTGACTTGCCAAAGAAGCACTGCTTTCTCCACAGGCAGAGATACACACACAGTTACCATGTCTGGGATTAGAACTCCTACCAAACTAGTTTACCACACTACAGCATTATGCAGTTATAGGATGCCCCACAGAGATTACTGGGCTACTCTGTTCCCAAAGGTGTATTTCAAAGTGAATGACATCAGCAGCCTTGCCAAAGTAGGGCATTTGAATTGTAGTGAGTGTGACTAGCCTAAAAAACATTTATCCCTACACATGCCCAGAGACACACACACACACACACAGTTGCCATGTCTGGGATTAGAACTCCTACCTAATTAGTTTATCACACTATAGAATTACACAGTTACAGGACATGAAACAGAAATGACTGTTTTTTTCCCAAAGGTGTATTTCAAAGTGAATGACATCAGTAGGCATGTTATAGTAGGGCTATGGGGGGGCAGTGTGTGCACATGGGCCATAACACATTCATCTAGAGGTAGACACACCACACTCAGGCACACGAAGGTTTATATTCTACAGGTATGTGTATACAACTGCTATATGTCTACTGCCTTGTACAGTCATGTTGCACAGCTACCACTTGCACCACAAAGTCTGTAATGCTGAGGGATACCAGTTGCTAAATTCTACAGTGAGTGACATTTACACATCATGTGGTTGTAGCCATTTGGCTGTGTGCTGAGTGGAACAGGCCTCATGATGGAAGGCTCTTTGTCACTGTCAATCTCTTTCACACATCTGTGTATATGTTCTTTTGGCATATTATAGTGTGTTGTCCTTGGATATATGTGTGTATTCCTATCCAATGTGTGTGCAAAGCATGACTGGTGCATACTAAGGACTGTATGCACTAACATCTGCAAATGTCAGATATACTGTTGTTGGTAGACATGGGCTTTATTTGTTTAAGTATGT
>NC_056750.1:833207737-833275237 GCF_019279795.1 Protopterus annectens | reverse complement strand
ATTAGCACTAAGAGGGGAAGCACTGGGGCATGGGGGTTCCACTAGAGTGCACTCCTAGGCAAGTTCTAGTACAAGTGTGCAAACAACAGACTGGCAAAAATAAGCAAACATACACTACAGATGCTTCCTTTAAGCAGGTAAGGACAGCTGCGAGTTTGAAATTGCAGTAATAGTTGTCTGGAAGTTAACTGGTTTGAAGGAAAGAAATGCAGTGAGCATGTTCACAGGGCCTGTAAAAAAAAAGAAAAAAAGGTTAAGAGATAATGTTTAAAAGAAGTGCAATATTAGTAGAAATAAAGAAAGCATAAAAATGTAAATAAAAGGAATAATAATGCAATAACAAATCTACAGGTCTATATTATTAATTTATACAACATCAGTAACAGAAAATGAGTATGTACATGTTATAGACCTCCTCATTGGTTACAGATACTAAAAATGTAATCAACCATGATATAAAGTGAAAGAAATAAGTTATAATAGTCACTCTAAAATACTTACATTAGCAGTAGGTGTATAACATCTTTGAATGGCAGACCAGGCATTTAACATATAGACATCATTTCCATCTGATGCTGCACCATTTATATCGCAGAGGACTTGTGAATAGGATCCAAATTAGTAATATCCAGTTATAATTTAACAGTGAGCGATTAAATTACTTAAAGCACAACAAGATTAACAGAAAAACAACAAAAAATGAATTCTACAAGCTGCAAAATGGGTACGTATTCCTCAAGACTCCACGGCAACAGACCATCACAACGTTATGGCCACTGACAGTAGTACACGTGTAGGGCTGTGAAATATACACAGTCAATGTAAAACGATTTAAAACAGATCCATATTCATGTTATATAGCTACAATGAAAGCTTCATAAAACCATAGGTAGTAGCAAGTTTAAAAGCTTAGTACTACCATAACCAAACAAACGTACTAGGTGAGCACACTATAGGAGATGCTGTCAGCACCACTACATATCTGGATTTAATGTAGTTTAAAAATGGCACCTTTTAATGTGGGGTCATTTAACAGCATTGTTAGGCTGTAATTGGTAATGTTTCAGGAGGGCCAGGACTAGAGTCACCAACAGGGAATAGGAGCAGAGCAAAACTGATACAATGTCAGAGCAGTTAAAAAAGAAACTGGACAGGACTACACACGACACACGAGAATGATTAGTTAAGAAAACAATGGAAAACAACAGTAGGCTTGGAAAATGAACAATATAGGGGAGACAAACTAACATGAAATCCCTGAGCCAAGGTCATCTATATAACCAGGAACAAACAATCACTTTCTTTGTGTCAAGGAATGGTGAAGATAACAACACACGTATTCAAGTAAAACAGATACGTTTATCTAAAAAAAAAAAAAAAAAAAAAAAAAAAATGTACTAATGATTGAGAAAAGAGTTTAAAAAATAAGGGCAATCTCTGAGGGGGAAAGGGCTAAGGAAAGCTAGGAGACCAACATAATAATTAAGCACTACGAGGGAAGCACCAAGAAGGGGGGGGGGGTCCAGTAGTGTGCATTCCAGGGAAGTTCTAGTACAAGTGTGCAAACAACAGAGTGGCAAAAATAAGCAAACATAGACTGTAGATGCTTCCTTTAAGCAGGTAAGGATGGCCGTGGATTTGAAATCACAGTAATAATTGTCTGGTGCAAAGAAAAGAAATGCAGTGAGTATGTTCATAGGGCACCATATATGCTTCCTTTAAGCAGGTAAGGACAGCCGTGGGTTTGAAACTGCAAGAAAAGTTGTCTGGAAATTAACTAGTGTGAAGGAAAGAAATGCAGAGAGTACGTTCATAGGGCTAGGTGAGCATACTACCAAGAGATGCCATCAGCACCACTACTTACGTTATCCTGCATTTAAGTGACAGCAAAAA
This sequence comes from Protopterus annectens, assembly GCF_019279795.1. Lineage (NCBI taxonomy): Eukaryota > Metazoa > Chordata > Ceratodontiformes > Protopteridae > Protopterus > Protopterus annectens. The sequence goes on along the minus strand of NC_056750.1, from coordinate 833,273,344 downwards.
TATGTTTTTCTGGCATTTGCTGTTTTATATGAGAACTAATATGTATCTACTACAAGAGATGCGTGGTTTACAATTTGACATTTACAAGGAAAAAAATGTAAATTTTTTACATCTGTTTCAGCAGGTTCAATCAATAGTTGTAGAGTAGCTATTTTAATTAATAAGGATTTCCCCTTCAGAGTATTGCAAGCTCAAGAAGATACTGAAGCAAAATATGCCATTATGGAATGTGTAAATGCCTCTTTAACTCATCCTCCTCATTGAGATCTCATTTTATGCCCATTGCAACAACAGATGACTCTCCTTCAGGCATTTATGCCTGATTTTATCTTCTTAGTGTAACCAGGAACATATGCTGCGGTGGTGGTGCTACGGTAGCGTTGTCGCCTCACAGTAAGACGTTGTCCTGTTCGATTCTCAGCTAAAGTGTCTTCTGTGTGGAGAAGTGCGTGAATGGGCATACCTTCGTTGAAGGTTGTGCATCAGGGCTGGCAACTTGGTACGGAAAAATCTACTGCCAATCATTAGCGGACCGGAGTTCCACTGTGGCGACCCCTAACTGGGAAAAGCCGAAAGATACAACAATGTAACCAGGAGCATAATGCCTTTCTGGTTATTCAGTAAACATGGATTTTCTAGATTCCAGAATAAATGACATTCTCAATTACTACTTCATTTAATGGGTGCAGATTGCTAGTTTAATCCTTACATCCATTAAGCAATGAAACTGCTTTATTTCAGTGCAAAATAAATCGTTTGAAAACAGACTTCCAGACTTCTTTTTTACTTCCCAAACCCTTTTGAAAATGTAGTACTAGTATTAAAACAGAACAAAAATATTTTCTGAGCATTCATTAATATACCTTTAAATTAGCCTTCAAACTATTACAGTCAACTTCACAATGGAAATTATTCTACGAGTTCTTAAAGAAAACAAAATAAAATATAAACTTTAAAGCAAACATGTTATCCCTTAAAGGGAACCAGGATAATTGTATTCCATTTGACATCTGAAGGGCAGTTTATATTCTTAAAACATTATATTTTAAAAAATGTAGCCACTAAAAATGTCATATCTTGAATGTCATATATCACAGTTCAACAATGAATTGCAGTGATGAATTTAATATTTTAATCACAGAACAAAATTAGCTCAAATGCTAAAACCAATCTAAATATTTTTATTTTTCTTAAAGCAATTTCAGATCATCCTCTCATAAAATTATTGAACTATTTCACTGACTAACTTTAAAGTAAAAATGTATTCTGCCATTTTAGATAAGAAAATATTGTTTAGTGGCTGGTCAGGCTATTCCTAACTTTCAATCTGACTTTATGGAATCAAGTCAAACGTAAAGTGATACTATTATGCTGGAGTTGACTTAATATCATAATTGAAGTTCTAATGTAATCATGTTGTTTTTGGTTTAAAAACAAGCAAAGTATTTATCCAAGTTCATGTTGCATTGCTTTTAGCTGTATTAAACAAAAGTGAGTTTTTAGGTTGCTATATAAAAGCTACCAAAGTTTTATATGATTCACCCTCTACATGCTTAGCTCTCAAGGGTGGCTTATCTTGTTCTCTTCACATTTTGGTATGTGTAACATAAGGACACCCTTCATATACCTATCTTTTTATTTTCTCTAAACCCATTATGCCCTAAAATTTCTCCAACATCATATAGACTTAATTGATATAAAATATTGCAGTTTGGATGTTAACGTAAATCATTTTGTGGATGATATTCTAACATACCTTCACAATCTATCCAAAGTTATTATTATATCATTATATATAGTAGGTGCCTATAGTAGTGCATCAAAAATTAAAAACACTTACCCAGTAAACCTAAAATTTATACCTTTAGCCTATTGAAATCAAAGCAAGCACTCTGTTTTGAATAAAGACTGACCCTGAAACTTGAAGTAAGCTAAAATGTATTACTCTGGTTAGATCTGCTATCAACAATATTAAGATCTTCTCTAGTCCTTTTAGTTTTCATAACAGTTTGATTTTATTATTCTCATTGGTTCATAGGTGTATACTAGGCTAACAGTCACTGGGGTCTCTTTAAGCCTAGCTATGTATCCCAAATCTCTGACACCTTATGTTACCATTGGTAATATTGGCAGGGGCTTGAAAAAAGAAAGGAAGCAGGGGTCTGGAAAATTACATACACAGATGCCAAACCAGGGGTGAATTTCTTGCTCTCCAACCAGTTGTCCAAGTTATACCTGGATTGGGTTAGGGTTAGAACTCTACTTCACACCAGCGGTTAGATTATATCACCCCAAATGGGGCTAAAACCCCGAATCCATGCATTAGAAGGTCAATACATTATCCATTAGGCTCCTAGGGTCTGACTTGTTTTTTTTTTTAAATCAGCTAATATGAGAATATTGAGAATATTAAAGCTCCTTTGGAACAATAGCATCCCTTGTACTAGATTAAATAATCTCTCAGAGTTAAGCGACAAGCCACTTTCTGCTGTATTCATCTGTGCACTCCAAGGAATCTGTTGCTTTCTGCTAAGCATAAGTGCAATTTTATACTGTATTTTGCAATTTAAACTGTATTTTTGCTATATTGCTGATTTTTTAAAACTGTTCTTGATGATTTGTTGCACTTTTTTGTCTGTTGTAGCATAGTCTAGATTCAGACCTGCTGAACCTGGTACTGTTTGTTAAATTCAGCACTAAACCAGACTATCATTTGTTGGATAGTGCCTCCCTGCTCCCTTGTGGCAAGAGAGTGCAGTTAGGCCTCATCTGATTGAAGGCTGCTGGCACAGGGCTTGGTTTTGAGCTTTTTTTTTTTTTGGTTACATATTTTAATTCAGTTTGCTCACTGTTTCTACCTAAGCCCCGCATTTCCTCAGGTTTGTTCTTGTTTTAACACAGCTCCACAGAGGTACGTGACCAGTCACTGCTCTGCTGTATACACCTGCTTATGCATAGAGCATCTCTGTGCACCATCGTGCACTACCTTGTAGTGGGGGTATCCACTGGTGGTTATAAATGCAAAAGCTTCAGTAGATATATTTTCCCATAGTAACTGTTCGTGATCCAGCTGAGAAGTCCTTAAACTGTACTTAGCTGCTCAGAGAGCACCTCAACTGCTCCTTTGCCCCTTAAACAGTCCCAAAACCACCAGATCTACAATAGTGTCATACCATTTATAGAGCCCCCTGCTAGCATACACTCTTTATAGAGTATCTCATTACTATAGACCTCATGTTCAGCATCCAGTTATACCACACTCCTCCATTTTCTCTCTCCACTGTGAAAGCAGGATTTAAAAACCTAGCATTATGGATGGTCAGTTTCCTTCCATTTCTCCTACCAGCCTGATTGACGTGGGTATCCTGAGCCAGTGCACCATCTGCATCTTGTACGCTGATAACGCTCTACTCCTAAATCACCCAAGTACAATTTGTGAGAGATGCATCTACACTAAGAATCTGGAATCCTTGCTCTCTTGATCACAGAACAGTAACACTAAACCGGTTGTCAGTTCACATTCTATACCTCCTACACAAACCATGCACTCAACACATGCACCATCATACACAGAGGTACTCACCAGAAACCTATCTAAACACCAGAGACCTTCCAGACACTAACATGCTACACCTAATACAGCATGCACAGCACTCACTATATATAAAAACACAAGCACCAGTGTCTCACCAAATAAGCCCCTAAGACAAAGCAAATCTACACCAAATTTTTTAGTCGTAGGTGACTCCATTGTGAGAAACACAGATGTCCCCCTTATCAGGCTAGACAAGGAGAAGGTTATGGTCAGATGTCTATCTGGTGCCAGAATCCATCAGATCACATACACACTCAAGTCTCTCAACAAGTACCGTAAGACTCTGTCATAGTTCATGTTGGTGTGAATGACTTAAGACGTACCTCACTGGACTATATAAAGAGAGACATGATTGAGCTCTATGAATATGTGTCCCAAGGAGGTATGTCCCTAGCCTTGAGCCACATTCTACCCTCACCTAGGATGATACCATAATATAAACAAAAAATGATTGACTTCGACAATTGGCTTAGTTTCCTGTGCCATTCTAAGGGGATCCCGTTCCTGTAAGCCTGGGATGACATGGTTGATAGACCACGCTGCTTTGCCAGAGATGGTCTATATCTTTCACATCTATGCTTTTGGTTACTGGCTAAGGCAGCCTCCCGCATAATGCCTTTTTTAGGCAAGGTCTCAAAAACAAAATTTCGGACGTGAAAATATCACTCTCAAATAAATTAAAGGGTTATGTTGCTAAACGCTAGGAGTTTAAATCAGAAACTGCACTCTCTGGAAGCACTAATATCCCTGGAGGATGTTGACATCTGTGCAGTCACAGAATTTTGGTTCAGGGCCACACAGAGTACCCTGGCCTTGCAAGGCTACATTGCTTTCCACACTTTCAGACCGCAAAATGAACATGTGAGAACCAAAAGAGGAGGAGTATCTATTTTCATCAAAGATAAATACACCTCTATACTTGTTAGACAAGAAAACATCTAGGAGTTACTTCAAGTTCAGCTAACTGTGGGTAAGACCCCCCCCCCTTTAAGCCATCGTTAGCTATAGGCCCCCTTTTATGACCCAAGATACTCATGCTGTTCATTTGGACTTACTCAAATCAGTCAAATTACAACCACTCTAGTCATGGGCAATTTTAACTCTCCCTACATTGAGTGGGAAACTCATATGAGTACCAACATGCTCTTACAAAGGTTCCTGGACTTTATTAACACCAATGTCATGGAACAAATAGTATGCAACCCCACAAGGGGCTCAAATATTCTCGACCTGGTCCTCACAAATATGGGTGGCTGTTGCTAAATCTCATCACAAATCAGTCAAACTTGAAGTAGCTATAACACCTGAATCCCTCTTAGGTGAAATCAGGCTAAAAAATGTCAACAAAGCTAATTATACTCTCCTGAGGGATGGCATAAATAATTTCTAAGCTCCCGTTCCCACAGATGGCATTGACAACTATCCTAAGGTATACACAAATGCCCTGTACAAACACTTATACAAATGTATTGACATAGCTGTAACTGATAGGATCAAAACAAGAGCTTCAAGGGAAAAAAAAAGCCTCCGTGGTAGATGTCTAGCATTAATAAGTTATATAAAAAGAGGAAGACGTTGCTGTCTAAGAATAAAAAAGAGAGGTCCCAGCACTGGAAGAACATCCTCTTCTGCTTGAACAAACAAACAAGACAACTTGTAAAATCCTCTAAGGGCAACTTTGAAAACAATTTAGCAACCATAACTAAGGATAACCATAAGTCATTCTTCAGCTATATCCTCAGCCTAAAAGGTAGGATTCAGACGTGTGCAGAACTAACTCTGGATGGCATCACACACACTGATTCTGTGAAAATAGCTAACCTATTAGCTGACAGCTTTGGTGAAAATTTCACCCCCCCATCCCCTCCGAACATTCCATAAAGCATTCCCTCTACATCTCCCCCAGCTTGCATCTCCAAAGACTAAGTCATTAATGCTGTCTCCAAGGCCAAAAACACAGCCTTTATGGGACCAGATTGAATCCGGGGTTACATTTTAAATGGTCTAAAACATGAGTTAGTGTTACATACTCTCTTCAATCACAGCCTAAGTACTAGTTTTGTCCCTGCTGAATGAAAAACTGAAACCGTCATCCCCCTTCATAAAGGGGGTACAGCAACAGACCCTGGGAACTACAAACCAATATACCTAACCAGCCTTATCTGTAAGGCCATGGAATGAATCATCATAGACCTTATAAATAAGGATATAGGTGATCTCCAAACCCTTGATCCAACACAGTTTGGTTTTGTCAAAGACAGTTCATGCCTGTTAAACCTGGCGGACTTCTTTGAAAATGTCATCAGAGCCATAGACAAAGTCAAATCTGTGCATACAGCATACCTTGACTTAGCCAAGGCCTTCAACACAATCCCACATTTGGGCATCATTGATAAACTCTCCCAACTGAATATCAACCCTTAAATTATCAGGTGGGTTGCTAACTGGCACACCAACGGATCACACGCAGTCAAAGTTGGGGACTATACCTCAACCAGCAAATCTGTCACCGGTGGGGTCCCACAGAGGTCAATGTTGGGCCCTCTATTGTTTGGAATATACTTCTCAGAAGTTCAGGCCAAAACAGAGGGTCTGTGACTGACTAAGTCTGCTGACAACTGCAAATTATGTGCAATCACTGAATCCTCAAACGATGTCGATATACTTCAAGAGGGACTTACACAAACCAATGACTGGTGCCAAACCCATGGACTCAAACTCAATGCTAAAAATGCATTATCATCCCCTTGAGTAAAATTATATCCCTAATAATAATACCCTAGCTAACAACTCAGTAGTGAGAGACTTGAGAATGCAAATTGACTGTAGCCTAAACTTTGACCACCTGTCTACTGTGGTAAGGAAGGCATTCTACATTGCACACCTCATTAGCAAAGGCATTGCCTCAAGAGTGAAAGAGGTCATAACACCCCCGTACTTGACCCTTATCAGGCCAATAATTGAGTACAATGCTCTCGGTGGTATGTACCTTACCAGGCACCTGCAGCAACTTGAGAGACCTCAGAGATTTCTAACCAAGAAATTTCAGGGTCTTCAGCACTTGTCATACATTGACAGACTGAAGTCAATGTCACAGTACTCAGTAGCGTACAGACTACTTAGAGGAGACTTGTGCCTGGCCTACAGAGCAATCTTGGATCCAAACTTAGTGGAAATCTTGTACATCCACAAGTCAAATGGGACAAGGGTCACATACTCTAAGGGCCTTAATCTGGCCTGCAACATATAAAGGACCTGCTGGAGAGACAGATATGTCTCTCAGAGGCTGCCATGCCTCTGGAATAGGCTACCAGTTCACATCAAACAAAGCCCCTCTATGTCCTCTTTAAGTGTAGCCCTGATGACTATATAGAAAACCATAAATTTCTGCCAGGGATTTCACCTATGACCCTCCTAGATACGGACAGTTGTTGCTAACTAAGATCTCGAGTTAGGCAATATCTTTTATATTGGGTTTCTCAACTATTATATTGGGCACACACGGCTAGGCTTATAAAGACCTTTGGGTCAACGGCCCAGTAACCCCCTATGAAGCTATGAACCTATGAAAAGTAAAAGAGGCCTTAAGCAGAAAAAGACAGGAAAGAGCATGTTTCAGATACCAGTTTGATGAGATTACTATAGTTTATAACCATATTCTGCTGAACATGCAGGCTGCAGTGTAGTTAGGAGTTTGTAATTATCTGCTAATGAGTGTAAAGGCCATTTCTGCCTAGTACTCTGAAATGTACATACAACATTAGTATTTGAAAAGTTCTAGCCAATTAAATTAATTCACATAAGAAATGACACCATGTTATCACTCTCAGTGAACAACTCATGAATTAGTTCAGTTGTTTTATATGCAGATATACATATTTAAACAATTTAGTTTAGACCCTACAAATTATATGACTATGAAAATAAGTGATATTCTCAAAGCTATAATAAACTGTGTCAAGTACATACAAATAAATATTTCTCATTTATTTTCATTGCTGTATCCCATGGCCTGAAAATGAAAACTACTTAGAACATTCCCAGACTTAGCACTGTTACTATAACACACAAAATGGGTACACCAGAAATGGAACAAAATAATACTATTTCTACTGCCTTATAACTAAAAAAAGTAGACATAAGAGAAGCAACCTCTCCAAGTAGTGCAGAAAATTTAAATCAGCCATAGTCAGAGGCTAATCTAAGTATCAGTATGACTAGAATAAGAATCAGCATATTTCAGGAGAGACATGAAGATTAGCAAAATTTAACATTCTAATTCTGTGGATATTGATACTTATAGAAACGTAAAGAACAACAGATACAAACTAGGCGCTTCAATACTTAATATCACAAGTGGTTCACTTATGGACCCTCCTCTCCCCAATTCGGAATATAAATATATAGATCTTCCCAGAAGACAATGCATACATGCATGCATATATATTATATGATTTGTCTTCAAATGTATTGCATGTAATATGCATGTTATCTTCAAAGTTATACACTCCATAGGACTGAAAACTCCCCCACCCCGCTATAATCTTATGAATCAAAATATATATTGAGCACTTACTTTGCAAGGCATGCTAGAGCACCCCATATCAGAAGTTGTTAAATTTCTATATGTTATCCTGATGATTAAAGTTATATTTAGTAGTAGATTTAAGGTTTGATGACTTAATGAACAATATCCTACCCATCATTCACTCACAAGAATGAAGGTAGATCAAGGTACAGTGAGTATGCTAATCCAGACACAGTCATTCTGCTGTATTCCTCATGTCACATCATATCTTCTCAAACACAACTAAATCTTGCATTTTTCAAGTTTAAGAGTTTTTCTACATTATATTGATTTTGAGTAATGGAATACTGAGAATCAGCCAGATAGCCTAATTACATATAATTACAAGAAGCACACATATCGATCAAGAACTGGGAGAGAGAATCCCACATCTCACACAATGACACTTGCAAATGTATCCATGAAAATCTAACATCATTAGAAACTTGACTGTATTATGTTGCTTTAAATTTTACCCAAAGTATGTAAATTCCATGGATTCACACAGGCCAACCAGTCATCTTGTAACAACAGATGCTTTTGTTTGGCAGCATTCTACAGAAGTCTGGTCACACACTATAGGAAAAATCACGTCAAACATTTTTAATTATTACTATGCAAAGTATAGGACTGGCACCATGAAACCACAGTATAATATTTTTATTTTACTTCTTATTTTTGTTTTACATTTGTTAACTGGGATAGTCCGACTGGACAGAGGTCCATTTACAGTGGAGGCCCGGGGATAAACGCTCCACAGTTTATTAACAATAATTAAAAGCTGAAGGGGAAACAAGCAAACATAAAACCATAAATCAGTGAAACATTAAACAATACAGTAGTACTGACAAGTATATTTACAAATTATCTAGTGTTATTTGTTCGTCAAGTTAACAGGCTGCAGCTGTTCCAATTATGTAATCCTAAGAATTAAGTAAAGGAGAGGGGGGATCTAGGGGTACTTATGTGATACATGGACATATCCAGTTTTTAGTAAGATGAAGTCTGAGTAAGTGTTTGAAAGTCTGGGTGGAGGAGGCAGAAGCAATAGAAGTAAGGATATTATTCTAGGCTTTTGTTGTGGTGTGGGAAAATAGTGCTTTCCCTGCTGTGTTATTCGCTGTACTAATAGTAAGGAGAGACTTGTTAGTAGGCCGAAGAGGGTGAGAGGTAGAATAGTGAGATAGCAGGTGATTTAGGCCAGGAGATTTTTCAGGGTAGGTGAGGATGCCGAAGGCTGTGAGAAGTTGTTGATAGCTAAGAAGTTGCAGAAGTTCTAGCCATTGCAAGTCCCTTAGAGCCTGACAATGATAGGTTCTGTTAGCAAACCTAGCGATGTTATTATAGCATGCCTCAGGTTTGGTAAGGTTTGAGTTAGGATAGGTGCAGCATACATCAGAGTGGAGAGAAGGTGAGTTTGGGCGAGGTTGATTCTTGCCTTGTCTGTAAGGCATTTTTTATGTCCATAGAGAGTCCCCATTTTTTTGTGTACCTTTTTAATAGTTTGGGCCATGTGGACATCAAAGTAAAGATTGTTATCTTGTTCTATCCCTAGGAGTTTAGTATGACTAGTTGGAGATATGACAGTGCCGTTAATAGAGTTGATGGTGAAAGAGAGGGGGGTGGGCTTGGATTTATTAGGAGAGAACAGAAGTAATTTGGTCTTATTTGGGTTGAGAATAAACTGGATGTTTGTCTTCCATTTTTCTGTGGAGCTAAAGGTTTCTTGGGTAAGCTTTTGTAAGGTGGTAAGGCATGGGGATGTGCAGATAAGCGTTGAGTCATCTGCATACTGTATGAGTAACTTTAGTAAAGCCACATACCCACAAGTGCATAGCAAATTATTTTGTAATGGTAAATTACACTAGGTGGTTGGCAATGGGAAACCACCACAAAGTCAAAACCTATTATAGTCTGCTGTTCTTATAAAAAAGCTGATTATTACAAAACATGATAACAGAAAAAACTCTTTTAACAGTTGCACCTGTGCCTCGTGCTGATATGCAGTATTAGATACACAGATTCAGGAACCAAGGATCATAGTCTCATACTTTTGACTATTCCAATTAACTGCCAGGAGAAGACAACTGCTAATGTATAGGTAAAGGTATAACTATAGCTCGATAAAAAAATGGTTCTACCAACGAATTCAGAACTTTTTGATTAAACCGATTTTTTTTTGCATAATTCTAATTATTGTTAATTACTTAAGGCTTTGGAAGTACTCTCATTCCAAGAAAATGAAACGGATGTTAGATAAGACATTTTAAATTGAATTCCAGGTTACATTAGAAGTCGTATTGCAGGTGGCATATTAAATCTTTCAATTATTGCTTGTTTTGGCAGGTCTACAGATTTTTAAATTATTGGCTTGTCACAAGATTTTTTTTTCTTTATGGCTGTAAGAAGTACACAGAAGGCATGAGTTGCCCCAAGACGGGTCACATATACCAGCCTTGCCAGATGACATTGCAGGGAAGGGAACAATGCTATGCATATTCTGTTATGTATGACTGCAGAACTTTGACAGGGCCAGCTAATTGGCAATAAATCTCTTACCCTGATATCCTAAAACAATTATCCTTTAAGCTCTGACGATTACATTTTCCCCTTCTGGATCTTCTTTCTTAAACAAGATGGGATTCTTTTTAAGAGTTAGTAAAACTGTTACTATAGGAAAGGAACATACTCATGTTTCCACTGGATTTTTTTTTTTTTTTTTGCTATCTCTGATTGTAAACCACAAATGAAAACATACAGGGATTGTAGGGGGGGGGGTATTTTTCTAAAAGCTGCTGCTATTACTTCTGCTGAAATGTTTTCCCCAAAAATTGAAAGACTTTCTTCTGTGATGTACTCGAAGCCTGCATTTCAAGAATACAAAAACTGTCATCGCTTAGAATAAAATTGCTGCATCTCTCCATATGTACATTTATTGAGCATTCATTTTTAAATTATCTGAAGTGGTCTGATTTTCTTCTGAAACTTTCCTTCAAGTCAATAAAGGAGTTTATTTATTATTGAAGTTTTCTCCCTGTTGCTGTGGGTGTTTCCTTGGAAAGCCAAATGTTTTTTTTTTCATATTACTGCAATGGACAATACCCTCTTATTTTTGTCATATCAGTAGTGCAGCAGGTGATTTGAACCGAATGAACAAAGTACACTTTTTCTTCTATCTCCATGCTCCACACAAATAGTCAAAGTAAAGCTAGCTTATATTTTTGACTTCTGTAAATACTGAATTAGTCCACCCTGCCCTGACTAACTAATTCTACAGACAAAAGTCCAGTGTATAACTAGCCAAACTGTAAAAATCTTTATTTTGGAGTTTCAGGTGGAGTAGAAACGACACAGCATCAGTGATTTGCAGTAATATCAGGGTTCTACTAAGACTTATGTCATTCTCTTATCATTGAGTACTTCTGAGTTTTACTCTAGCTGGAAGATTTCCAATGCAGCTACTCCCATGATGCACTGAAGTCACTTAATACAAAACTATTTTTGGGAGTCATCCAACAACAACAACACAGCACACTTTAAGAATTACTACTTTATCATCAGACTTCAGTTTTAGCTATCATGCACATTGTTTGCTTGATTTGTTTAGCTATATTAAGATTGCAGAGCAGCACAAAGACTAACCACTCACTCTTCAGCCATTTTACTAAAGACTGTCTTAGTTCACTTTTGAAAGCACTGGTTCCATTAAAACAACTTCTGTCATCTGTTCCATTAGAGAGATGGAAACAATTTGTAGTTAGCGATTCTAGCGATTCCAAATTGTCTTTTCAACTTCCTGACATATTTTATAAGTGACTGATTTATTTTACAGTTTCCTGGTCACTATTTTGACATTTGTAAAAAGCTTTGTGGTGACAGAAAAGCCAAGCAGAACATCCCCATTTAATGTAAGTATAGCACTATTGGCTAATTAACAGCTATTAGTCTGCATTTTAAGAAATGAGTGATTGATGACTAAAAGTACACGTCTGGTTTCAATCATCTGTTTTAAAAATAGTAGGTATATACATTTTGTAGTTTGATGGCTTAGGTATTAACTAAGAGCACACTCGGGTTTTTTGTCTAATCACAATTTAATGAACAAAGCAAATTTGATACCAGAAGTTGATGGATGACGGGTGTCACTATCTTGACAATCAATTAATTACTTCTTGCAAATGGTAATATTATAGAATGCTTTTCTTCATTTTAAGATATTCATGACTGAATACATGTGCTGACTTACTTATAGTTATGTACTCTATAGCTAATCATCTGTTCCTGGCAAGAAATAGATGTACTCATTAGGACGGTTTCACTGTTTTGTGTGCATTACAGCTTAAAACAGAAGAATGGCTATTTAGGGCCCTTTTTGTGCACATTAAAGAGTTGAATACTCATTCTTTAAGGTCAGATTTTGGTATACTGCATATATTATATTTACATTTTTGTTGAATATACTGAATTAATACCACCTCACAGCAGATGCAGCTGTATGCAAAATATTTAATGTTTAGACTGGAATTACTTTGGACAATAGACACAAGTTTGTACCCTGGGCTTCACTGATAAATAGCTCCAGGTAATAAGATTATATTGAAAGATGCAAACCAAAGCACAGAACCAAAAATATGCAAAGAATCACATATTACAGTGGCTGTCAATGTGGTAGTAATACAAAAATATAATCAAGAAAAAGATGTAACTGACATTGATGCATATCAATTACTTAAAAATCAACAAAAACAAAATTATGCATCCAGCTGAATGGATGCAAAATATGAACACAACAATAAAAAACAAAAAATCGGGGAACAACCAAAAATATAACAAATATATTTAATGAGCAAAGCATTCATGTATACAAACTCTTCCTCAGTGTGTCAAACCAAAATGACATCAAATTCAAAAAAAAAAAAAAATATATATATATATATATATATATATATATATATATTTATATATATATATATATATACACACACATACATACAACATACATAACAAGCCAGTAATTTACATCCATAAATCAATTAAATCAATCAATCAATTATCTTTTAAAACCATAAATATAATAAATATATGGGGGATTCAATAAAGCCTACACAGTAATTTTTCACCTTGCGTGCATAGTGGCATGATGCACCCATGGGTACGAATACTTTTAGATTCAGTAAACTCTGTGTAGCAGTGCCCACTCACAGCAAAACAAGGTAAATACTGTGGCATGCTAATTACAGCATAAATAGCTGAACTGTATGCTAATTAATAAACCAGCATAGTGGAGCGATTCAACAAGCTCTAAAGCAACTGTATAGACTTAGTGCTGGTGTTCCCCGTGTATTCAAAACTTTTCAAATAGAGCCACGGAAAGGAGTCTGCATGGATAGAAGAGCAAGTAAAATTTGTTACATTTATACAGAACTGAACTTAACATGTGACGGCCGACACATAATTCTAGTTTTATACAGGGTAAATGCAACAAAAGGAGAGTAAAAATAGCAACATATCCTTCTTAAGTGCCATGACATAAATGCAGCTCCCCCACCCCCAAATGAAGACTACACTTGCAACTAATGCAGAGAGCTAAAAGATTAAACCCCATGAAACAGACTATTCAGATTGGCATGCAAGCATATGCAGTATGTAGCTGATGAAATACAGGCATAATTTCTCAAAAACATTACTCCTCTTTGCAGATATATGGCAAAGTAATATCCTCCCTTATGTGATCAACATTTGGCTCCTCTTCAGTTTCCCTGGCTATATAGTTGCCAACCATGTAGATTCAGGACTGTCAGCATGACAAAGATGCAAATGAGGTCTGAACTCATTAGAATTGCTGAATCTCAATAAATTTTAACCATTTATGAATGTTCACATTGTGTAGGCACTCCCTCAGTGTTTGTTTTCAGTGGATGGCAATAGCGAATGATAACATCAGGGGTGTGTGTCAGGTTAGACTTACAGAGGTGTACATGTGAGTCTGTGAAAGGTGAAACTGGATATAAACAGTACACAATTAACAAGCTCTGCTTCATTAAAATGCAACCTCCTCTTCATTTGTTGGAAAAATGTGTTATCTGTGTCTTTTTTTAAATACTTTTTAAATTATTTTGGTCATTGTTTACATGACATGGCGCTTAGCGGAATCATGGCAAATGGAGGAATGAATGGCTGGTTTCCGGGTGCTTGTCATGTAACTGTTCCTGTAGCAACTTGTGTATGTGTAGGACTGGAGTATAGATGGTCCTGGGTTCTACTTTGCACAACATCATGAGAACGGAGGAAAGTAATACCAGTTTTGCCTGTGCTTCCCTTATTTATGCAGAGGTGCACAAAGGTGTGCGGAGGTGCATGAAGGTCCATATAGCACACTACTGAACAAGCAGTAGGTGTGTTTAATAGATGCTAATTACAGCATCATTGGGTGAATTGCATGTTAATGAATCAATCCAACATGGGGAAACTATTCAACAAGTTATAAAGCATCCATGTAGACCCCATACTGGGTTTTTTTTGCATAATTCAGTACTTTTGGAATAGAGACATAGAAAACCTACAGGGACACAATGCTAGGGGCAGCTGCAGCTTTGATCCAACTGTATGTGTGAAGTCAATGGTCCTGCTGCTGGTGCCAATAGGCCTAGGCTAAGAAGGAGAAGGCTTTTCAGGCTCCAGGTAACTTTTTGGATGTTACATGGCCTGGAGATTGTAGAGTGCTACAGGGTAGACAGGGACACACTACAAGAACTGTGTAATCTCTGTCGCCCTCAACTCAGAGCCAGAGTCAACCAAGGGGAACCCATCCTAGTGGAAACTAAGGTATGAGTAGTACTTAGAATCTTAACTACAGGTACCTTTAAAAAACAACTGGGGACATGATGGGTGTGTCACATGCATCAGCATCCAGGATCCTCCATCAATTCCTGGATGCTATGCTCATACATGCCAGTGAAAGTATATGTTTTCCTTGTAGTTTTGAGGTGACGGCCAGCAATATGCAACAGTTCTACCATGTTGCACACTATCCTGAAGTACTGGATGGCATAGATTGCACTCATGTACACATTAAGGCACCACCTGGTGAGCAGGGTAAAATCTACATTAACCACAAATGATACCACTCCATCAACTGCCAAGTCATGTGTAATGCCCAGGGAATTATCTTGAATGTGTGTGCTGGCAACTCTGAGATTTATCATGACTCCCATAAATACCTTTCAACCTCTTAGAGCAAGAAATATAGATAAGTCCTTAAATAAAAGTGGGACAAATGCCCAAAAATAGGGGCACTTTTTTAATATTGCTCTTTCAAACTTAGAAAGTTTTTAGAATAACAGGTTTTGCATTAGCATGCATTTTCTTAAGGGTATGAAGTCTAAAACTCAAATGCCTGCCATTATTTTCTCACTCCAGTCTTTAATGATTTGCCACTAATTTGCCAGAAAACCACAATTTTATGAAAAACATACCAAAAATATGAGGCAAAAATCTAGACATTCTGTGAAAATCTGAAGACTTGAGAGGCATGCTCCCATATTTAGCATACATCACAGTTGGACCAGATGTTTACTAGGGGGGACATCCCACAGGGGGATAGTGGCTATGCACTGGAACCATCACTGATGACACCCAGCAGATGTGCACACACAGCCACAGAAGAATGCCATAATGAGGCACGCGCTCAAACCAGAAACATCATAGAGCATGTGTTTGGGCTGCTGAAGTCATGGTTCCAATGCCTAGATACAGCTTATGGAGCCCTGCAGTATAATCCATGCACATGTACACAGATATTCACAGTATGCGCTGTGCTACACAATCTGATCCTGTGGAAACACATGCAGCAGGATCAGCAAGGGGAAGGGGCACACATCCCCCCACCAATGCCTAAGTCACCACAGCCACAGTCAGAGGAGGACTCAGAGGGGAAAGACCAGTGGCAGTGGCTAGAGGCAGATGTAGGTGTGCTTAGTATGCCCTTGCTTTGATTAAGATACATTCACTGACCACCTATGTGCCTAATACCATTCTCCTACTCATTTGTTTGTGTCTTTTGGCTTTTCCCGGTTAGGGGTCACCACGGAACTCCGGTCCGCTAATGATTGGTAGTTGATTTTTACGTACCGAGTTACCAGCCCTGATGCACAACCTTCAACGAAGAAACACCCATTCGCGCATGTCTCCATGCAGAAGACGCTCTAGCTGAGAATTGAACCGGACAGTGTCTTACTGTGAGGCGACAACGCTACCCCAGCACCACCACCGCGGGTACCATTCTCCTACTCATATATATATATATATATATATATATATATATATATATATATATATACACACACACATATATATATATATATATATATATATATATATATAGATATAGATATATATATATATATATATATATATATATATATATATATATATATATAGATATATATATATATAGATATATAAAAATATATATATATATATATAGAGAGAGAGAGAGAGAGAGAGTAAAGTTGATGCCAGGCAACTCACACAACCTTTACCTCCGCATGTATTGGCTGTGTACTGCTTGCATTAGACAGTCAGCCTTGAGCTAAAACTGTGTTAACTGCTGCATTTGCAAGGTAAGTCCTGAACCTATAGTGTATTCTTTAATAATATTATGGCATATCCTTGTATTTCTTAACCTGGTACAGTAATCAAGTAAATGGTGGTGGATTTGTATAGAAAGAACCTTAACTTGTGACAGTACAGACTTATTTTATTTATATGTGTCCATTAGTATGTTGTAGGTCTCAGGCATCAAAAGTCACACAGTCATACCTCTCAAAAGTACTGATGATCACTGCATGCTCTGTGTTTAGCACCATACCTTTGTACTGTTAAACCATTAAGGAGAAAGTTTAGAAAGTAATGATACACATTGCAGTTTCTGACTTCACAACCCTTCCCAAGATCAAACAACAGGCAGAATGTAGAACAAGGAGAGTAATAAGCACTTCATATGCTTGTTTTTTCCATAGCAGTAACTCACCTTTGCTCCCCCTAAAAGAACAAGCTATGCTTGTTTGTGCCATAACAGTAACTGAGCGTTGTTCCCCATGCCAAAAGGGCAGTGTAGCCTTGTTCATGTCATAACATTAACTCATCTATGATCCCCCAAAAGACTAGTATATGCTTGTTTGTACCATGCAACCTGGCCATCAGTTGCTGGCAACTGCATATCATATTACTCGTTGTTAATATCTTCACACATTTTAAAGCCAGTGACATGGAATGGCTTACACATTGCATGTCTCACATTACTGGGCAGATAACTGATAAATTACCAAGAAACACAAAAATGTAAGACAGAGCTGTATATTTGCAAGAGTAATCATAACAGGTTGTGTTATCACTAAGTGCACTACGTCTAAATATAATAAAGATAATTAAATGTACAAGTAACAGATGATTGATAGCAGTGTAGATTCTGTTACAGTTGGTTGTGTGAAGAATGTCTTCAGTTCTTTACTGCAAAGCAGTTTGTGTGGCAAAGAGGAATAAGGCGAGGAATAAGGCAGCCATCCTGTTTTCTGAAGCTGCATTGGTGTGAGAGTTCAAATCCTAAACTATGTAGAAATATCTAATGTGTACTATTATTTTCTACTTTATATGTCATACATTGCTTTTCCTCATTTCATGCATGTCTAATTTTTTCTTTTTTCTTTTTTGTCTTATTTTTTTTGTTTCTAATTCCACTTTTTGCATGGTGTGCCGCATAGCACAAACAGTGGAACTGGGGAACAAATAAATTTCAGGTTGGGCTGCACTAATCAGGTTTGTGAAAAACGTGACATTTTGGGAACAGGAAAAAATAGACCACCTAGGAAGCAGACAGCCAAAAATAGAAACTGGATACATTCAATTAATGCTCTTGGCCATCATGAAAACCTGGCTGGGACTACAGATGGTACCTGGTTCTAGTACAGAATGTGAAACCTTTGTTTTACTGCTGTGACATTACAGTTTACAGCAATGAAATGCAACATAGACAATGTTTCCTCAACCTTTTTGTGGCAACAGATGTAAGTGTAGGACTGCCAAACACATGGTCCTACATTTAAATACAGCATATTCCAACACTATTACTTTTATTGATTTAGTAAGCTATGTATTATCACATTTATGATCAAATGTATGGCTGCTGGTATACTGTGTACTATAGTCCTGTAAACATATTACTGCTATCTGGACCAGCATGACCTTCACTTTTGCCAACAACACATACACAACTGCCTGTGCATGCAATAACCCTGCAATTGCATTGCTTGCCACTGTTGCACTCTGTTTACCATCACACAAATGCAGTGCTGATAAACAGCAGGTATGTGTTAGATACTCAGTACTAACTGTCAGATGTTAGGAATGTGGCTCGCATTTACACACTGCTTACCTACGCACAAACAGGAGTATCTTACAGGTTTGTACACTTTATTAACCATCGGGCATACCCACTGCTTGCTGTTCTATGGAACTGCATATATGCTGCTTTATTAGTGGTGTTTATTTTCAGTTTCCTTTGTATGACATAGAACTAAATGTGGAAACATTGCAAGGTAAGAGCTTAATATAACTATGCATCATATATTTACAATACATCCATGTGTTGTCCCCCCCTAACAAGTACAACCCTGGGGTCTCAGTACTTTTCTCACACATATATCAACCACACTACAAAGGATGGTACATAGTGTTGTGTACTTTCTCATGGACAGGGCCAGTTAATGGTGCTCATAACCTCATTCTGCTAAACTCAAACACCCAACTATGCTCATTAAGGATGCTTGTGTTGTTACACAGTTAGGCCTCTAAACAGCCTAATGCTATTAGGCTAGTAGCCTCATATGACACTATGAGGCTATGTGCCTATGCAGAACTCCCAAGCCATTGTTCCCCACATGGCCTGCTGATGCCATCTACTAGATACAGAGATGGTCTGCACCTGTCACCCCTGGGATTCAGATTACTGGCTACGGTTCTTGCCACCCCTATAGTGCCTTTTTTAGGCAAAGTTCAAAGGAAAAAAACACCACTGTAACAGGTACAAACATGCAAAATCTGAAGGTAATGCTACTCAATGCTAGAAGTCTAAACCTCAAAATGCACTCTCTCGAGGCTCTTCTAAAAATGGAGAACATCAATATCTGTGCAGTAACTGAGACCTGGTTCAAAGCACCAGAGAGCACCCCTGCAATACCAGGCTACAACTCTTACCACACGTTTCGGCCACCAAACCAGGATCAAAACACTAAAGGTGGGGAGTGTCTATATTCATCTAGGATATTCACACCACCAAGTTAGTTGCCCAACACAATGCGTCTGAAATTCTCTTGGTGCAACCAACACTAGGTAAGACTGCAATCCAAATTGTAGCTTCCTACAAATTCCCCACCATGCCCAAAGATTCTCACTACACCTTTCTAAACATACTGGAAAATATTAATATATGACCAAACACCCTAATACTGGGTGATTTCAACTACCCTACTGTAAACTGGGAAAACTACTCATGTACCAACACCTTTGCCCAATGGTTCTTGGAACTGATAAATTCCAATGCCCTGGATTAACTAATTCATAGTCCCACCAAGGGCTTCAATATCCTAGACCTGGTCATTACTAACATGGGAAATCAATGCTGCACACCTATGGTCACCCCTCATTGGTCAGGTCAGACCATAAGCTAATCACCCTTAACATCCACATCCCACCCCCACCCCCACCCCCCAATAAGGAAACCTCCATAAAAAACTTCTCCAAAGCCAACTTCATGCTACTCAAGTCAGAAGTTACAAACTTCATGACACCCATGCAGATGGGAACTGAAAGTTTGACTGCTGAGTCCTACACTAAGGCACTGTATGAGCACATCCTCTCATGCATGAATTGTGCCATACCAAATAGATCCAAGATGCTCTCCTCCAAAAAAAGGAAGCCAATCTGGTGGTCCCCTACCATAAACAAACATTACAACAAAAGGAAGAAACTGTTGCAGAAAAGAGGAAAATCCCAGGATGCAAAAAACTCCCTTACCAGCCTCATTAAGATGCTGAGATCCCTCATAAAATCCTCCAAAGCTAGTTACAAAAATAAAATTGCCAAAGATCCCAAAGACAACCACAAGGAATTCTATAACTATGTCAAGAATCTAAATGGCAATGCTCAGATCTGCTCTGAGCTACAACAGAATGGCATTAAATATACTGATCCCAAGGATATTGCCAATATACTGGCAGATCAATTCAGTGTCAACTTCACCCCCCTCTCACCCCCTAAATGGCCCATCTCAATACCAGAAGATTGCCAAATTCTGGTAATAATGGCCACACAGGTAAAAAATGCACTCTCTAAAGCTAAGAATACAGCATCCATGGGACCAGATGACATCCCAGGCTGTGTACTACATGAACTACAAAATAAACTGGCACCTCACCTAAGTGTCATGCTTAATCATACACTCACCTCAGGCTTCATGCCCACTGAGTGGCGCACAGCTGCAGTTGTCCCACTCCACAAGGGAGGATCCACCTTGGATCCTGGGAACTATATCTCCATCAGTCTGACGAGCCTGATCTGCAAGGCCATGGAACGTATTATCATGGAACTTATAAACAAAGACATTGGCAACCTTGAAGCAGTGGACCCCACCCAGTTTTGGATCGTGAAGGGCCGATTGTGTCTCCTGAACCTGATTGACTTCTTCGAATCAGTCTCCAGAGCCGTCCACACAGCCTATATGGACCTAGCCAAGGCCTTTGACACCATCCCCCACTCTAGAATCATAGAAAAACTTACTAAGCTGAGCATTAATCCCTACGTCACTTGGGTTGCCAACTGGCTTACTGACAGAACCCACACTGTAAAAGTAGCTGACTCCAAATCCAGTTCCAGACAAGTTACAAGTAGAGTACCTCAGGGTTCAGTCCTGGGACCACTCTTGTTTGGCATCTACTTCTCTGAAGTACAGGCCAACACTAAGGGACTCTGGCTAATAAAGTTCACAGATGACTGCAAACTTGGAGCCATTATTGAAACCCCAAATGACATGGATACTCTACAAAAGGGCCTTACAGAAACAGATGCTTGGTGCAAGAGCCATGGGCTCAAGCTCAATGTGAAGAAATGTATAGTTATCCCCTTTGGGAAAAAACATGTACCCATGAATTACCACATAGGTGGCAGTACACTAAACTCCGAAAGTGTGATAAGAGACTTAGGGACACAGATGGATAGTGGTCTCACCTTCAATAACCACATCACCACAACAGTCAGGAAATCCTGCTATATGTGGCTCACCTCATCACTAAGGGCTTTACGTCAAGAAAAAAGAAGGTCATTGTCCCACTGTACTCATCCAGCGCTCATTAGACCCATTATAGAATACAATGCCCCATGTGGTATGTACCTCTCAAGACATCTGCAACAACTGGAAAGGCTGCAGAAATACCACACTAAAAGACTCACAGGCCTAAAGCAGATGCCCTATGCTGACCGCCTTAAAAAACTTCAGCTATACTCTTTTGCATATCGATTACTCCAAGGCGATCGCTGCTTAACATACCAGTCCATGTCAAACCCAGAGCTGTTGAACATGCTACACTTAAAGAAATCCCAATCCCTCAGAGCCACACGCTCCAGGGATCTAAACCTTGCCATCACAATAAACAAAACATGCTGGAGGGATAGGTTCCTGACCCAGAGACTCCCCAGACTCTGCAATAGACTGCCATACACATCAAGCAGAGCGCCTCTTTGACCCTCTTCAAAAGGAACCTTGATGACTGGATGGGAGAAAGGAAATTCACCCCATGGATCATGTCAGTTGCCATGATAGACAGGGGTCCAGGAAAGTAAATAGTGAAGGAAGAAATAGCCAGGGAATTGTTATGGCTAGGCTTGTATAGGCCCCAGGGTCGATAGCCTAGTACCAACCTATGTACCTATGAACTATAAATTCACCTGCATTCTTGTATAAATTGGACTTGTGCCATGGTGCTAGCATTAAGTAATTTGTTATGTAGCCTGTGCACTTAGATAGGTAGGGGTTCTGTTCTCACTGCAGTCAACTGTGTGTGTCTAGTCAGCAGAGTAGACATGGTATCCTAAAGTTGCATCTCTAATGGCATGGATTGCCAGTATTTTGATACTTGCACAAGCCTACGCATCCATTTCATGCAGCCCTCCCAAACTGTTGTCTCCCACATGGACTGCTGATGTCATCTACTATATGTTCACCTGCAGTCCTGTATAAACCAGACTTGTTCATAGGTTCATAGGTTCATAGGTTTATACTAGGCTATCTGCCCTAAGGCATTTAAAAGCCTAGCCCAAATTTTTGTGGCTTACGCCACCCCTTATATGAAAAAATACTGTGCCCATTAGTTTGTTGTGCCTCTGTCCAGCAGTGACACAGAGATGATTCCCGGGATAAACCTACGATCTCCCATCCACAGGTCAAGATTTCTTTTGAACAGAGCCAGCGAGGTGCTCTGCCTCACATGGACCGGGATTTTATTCCACAGCATAGGGAGTCTCTGAGTAATAAATCTATCCCTCCAGCACGTCCTATTTATATCCGTGCTAAGGTTTAAGTCACTTGCTCTAGTGGTTTTGGTGGATTTGGATTTTTTGAGGTGGAGCATGTCCATTAATTCCGGGTTGGACATGGCCTTGTATGTCAGGCACATGTCACCTCTGAGCAGACGGTATGCGACTGAATAGAGCTGGAGTTTCTTCAATCTGGCAGCATATGACAGATTTTGGAGTCCCTTTATCCTTTTGGTGAGGAACTTTTGGGGTCTCTCCAATTGCTGCAGATGTCGGGTGTGATACATCCCGAATGGGGCATTGTACTCGATCATTGGTCTGATAAGTGAAAAGTGCAGGGGAACAATGACCTCACTAGAGCTGGATGTGAATCCCTTCATGATCAGGTGGGCAATGTAGAAGGTCTTTCTAACCACGTTAGCAACGTGAGTATCAAAAGAAAGGCCACTGTCAATCTGGGTCCCCAGGTCCCTGATAACCTCTTCTGTGCTTAGTGGATTGCCACCTATATGGTAGCTTGGGGTTACCTTATTTTTCCCGAAGTGTATGACTATACATTTTTTGGCGTTTAACTTCAGGCCATGGTTCTGGCACCAGCTATCTGTTTCCGTGAGTCCCTTCTGAAGGATATCCATGTCCGATGCACTTTCCACTATGGCGCCCAGTTTGCAGTCGTCTGCAAACTTTGTCAGCCAAAGTCCTCCCATGTTGGCCTGTATGTCTGAGAAGTAGATGCCGAACAATATGGGGTCAAGGACCGAGCCCTGTGGGACACCGCTTGTGACCGGCTTGAAGTCTGACATAGCGCCAGCAACTCTAACCCTGTGGGTTCTGTCCTTAAGCTAGTTTGCAACCCATCTTGTGACATATGGGTTTACATTTAAGCTGGTAAGTTTTTCTACAATACCCGAGTGGGGTATTGTGTCGAAGGCCTTTGCAAGGTCAAGGTAGGCTGTATGGACTGCCTTTCCCTCATCAATGGCCTTGGTGACTGTTTCGAAGAAGTCGACCAAGTTCAAAAGACATGATCTGACCTTGACGAAGCCAAACTGGGTCGGGTCCAATGTCTGCAAGTCCCCTATATCTTTGTTTATGAGCTCCATTATGATCCTCTCCATAGCTTTGCAGACTAGACTTGTCAAGCTTATGGGGCGGTAATTACCAGGGTCCGTAGAGGCACCGCCTTTGTGGAGTGGGACCACAGTTGCCGTACGCCACTCCTTGGGCATGTATCCTGTGGTAAGGCTGAGATTAAACAGCTGCCTTATGTGCGGGTTTAATTCCTCATTTAGATCGTGTAGCACACAGCCGGGGACACCATCCGGTCCTATTGATGCTGTGTTTTTAGCTTTAGAGAGAGCAACTTTCACCTGCGCATTTGAGATGTCTGGGAGGCTACACTCTGCTGGGATAGTTATCTCTCCTTTAGGGGGGGAGAGGGGGGTAAAGTTTGCACTGAACCTGTCTGCCAGTATGTTGGCAATGTCTGTGGGTTCAGGGATTTTTGTATCATTTTGGACTAATTCTGAGCATATCTGGGAGTTTCCACCCATGTTCCTAACATAGCTGAAAAAGGCCTTATGATTGTCCTTTGAATCCATGGCAATTTTTCTCTCAAAATTGGCCTTAGTTGATTTTATGAGTGCTCGTATTTTTTTACTAATGATGATCAGGGGTGAATTCCCTTTTATGGATTTTGTTCTATCATGTAATAGCTTTCTCCTCTTATTGTAAAGTTTGTTAATGGCTGGGGTCCACCAGACTGGACGTTTGCCCTTTGTGGAAAGAGTCTTGGTTTTATTTGGGATTGCCTGATCCATGCAGTCCTGGAGGGCTTCATAGAAGGCATTTGTAAGGGCTTCCGCAGCTTGGGTTGTGGTTTCCACTGGCTCAGGGGCCTTGAAGGATACCACACCAGTCTTGAGTAGTGTGAAGTTTGCTTTAGAGAAGTTCTTCACTGTGGTCTTTTTTGTTTGGGGTGGGGGCGGGATGTGGATTTCCAGTGAGATTAGTTTATGATCAGATCTCACCAATGAGCGATATACTTCTGGTGTGGAGCATTTTGTCGCCATGTTTGTGATAATGAGATCTAGTATATTTTCTCCTCTCGTGGGAACAGTGACTAGCTGTTCCATGGCATTTGAATTTATGAACTCCAGGAACCGTTGGGCTAGAAAGTTAGGGCTTGAGTAATGTTCCCAGTCTATATTCGGGTAGTTGATGTCACCCAATATGATGGTGTTTGGAGATACATTTATACCCTCCAGTGTCTTCAGGAAGGCTGTGTGGGGTTCCTGAGTTTGAGAGGGTGGCCTGTAGCATGCTACAATTTGTAGAGCAGTTTTGCCTATGGTTAGTTGCACCTGGATGGTTTCCGAAGCTTCGTGCATTGCCACCAACCTGGAGGTGTGGGTATCCTTTATGAATATGGATACACCCCCTCCTTTTGTGGTGTGGTCCGGGTTTTGGGGCTGGAACGCATGATATGAGGTAAAACCTAATAGTGCCGGGGTGCTCTCAGGAGCACTGTGCTGTGACACTTGCATTAAGTACTGTGTTCTGTAGTTTGTGCACTTAGGTATGGGCTGTATGGCTGTATTCTCACTGCAGTCAACTGTGTGTGTGCATGTGTGTGTGTGTGTGTGTGTGTGTGTGTGTGTGTGTGTGTGTGTGTGTGTGTGTGTGTGTGTGTGTGTGTGTGTATCTGAGCTGCTGCTTGGCATTGCCAAGAGCCTTTTACACCAACATTTGGGACACTTATCCTGTCTTTAACAAACACTGCTGATTTCATCAGCTATAAAGTATTGTCTGTCCAACTCAAACTTGACCTGTGGTGCTTGCATAAATTACTTTGTCCTGTAGTCTGTGTACTTAGATAGGCAGAGGCCCTATTCTCACTGCAGTCATGTGTGTGTGTGTGTGTGTGTGTGTGTGTGTGTGTGTGTGTGTGTGTGTGTGTGTGTATCTGTGCCTGTGTCTGTCTGTGCCTGTGTGTTTGTGCTCTTGCTTGACATTACAGGGAGTTTTTTACACAAGCATGTGAAACACTGTTATTACCATATTCTTCTCACATCACAAGACACTGCTGACGTCATCAGCTATAAAGTGTCTGACAGACTGCAAGTTGGAGTTGAGCTGTGGCACTGATGTAAAGTACTGTGTTCTGTAGTCTGTGTGCTTAGGTAGGGGATCTATTCTCACTGCAGTCAAATGTGTGTGTGTGTGTGTGTCTGTGGGCTGTTGCTTAACACTACTGAAAGCATTTTACACCAGCATGTGGGAAACGTATTCTGACCTCAACAGACTCTGCTGATATCAACTATATGATAGTTTTGGATATGCAGTAATCCCACCAGTGCATGGACAGACAGTGGGCTGGAAGACAGGCAGACATGAGCTCAATCTGTACAAGACAGAATACAGTTACATGGCTTTTAATCTATCCGCATACATCATGACATGGTTTGTAGCCACTGTGTTATGTTGATGAGAAAGGCCTGTGGTCTCTCCAGAGACACTTTCTAGAGCTAAGCTGACACACCCAGTGGAAGCAAGGCAGCCTGCAGTGTTGTTGTGATTTCTTCCTCCCACACAGCAATCACTCACAGCTGCAATTCATTAATAATCTACACCATAATAAAAGGCAGCCATGTAGCTAGTAAAACTGATGTTTAGAAGAGCTCTATATGTTTGTAACAGTGAGAGAAAGCATTTTCTTCAGGATATCTGTACGAAGGAGTATTGAATCTCAGAAAGTATGGTTCCATTTTGTCACCTACATACTGCATATGCTGGAATTAATTTAAAAATAATGTGAAGCACAGGCTTTTACACTGTTATCTGTATGCATTACTTAGAAGTGTACTGATGGCATGGCCATGTTTGTCAAGTCATTTCAGAGGCAGACATATGATCTTGTGAGGATTGTGAAGTAAGAACCTGCAAGGTGCATAATTACTTTCTAACATGTCTCTTACAGGATTTTCCAGTCCAAATCTATGGTGCACATCACAGGTCACACCATGTTATTCAGATCTTAGGATTGCATGACAGCATGGAATTTTCTGTTTCCTTTCCTTAGTTTTCATTTAAATTTCTATTTTTACACTGTGTGATGCACCGCATAGTGCAAACACTGGAACTGGAGAACCTGGACCACCCGGGAAACTGACAGCCAAAAACAGAAAATATGCAGAGTACTATATTCCTGTCAGTGTATTCCTGCTATGTGGACTGACGTGGCCTTCACTTTGGCCTAAAACACATACACAAATGCCTGAGCATTTAATAATCCTGAAATTGCATTGCTTGCTAAGCTTGAGCTTTGCTTACCATTACACACTTCCAAACACCATGTTTGCATGATGGTAATCATCCTGCAACATTTTCAAGCAGTGTGCACACTCCCAGTAAGTCCTGTGGTAGGCATGGTGGGTGTTTGTGGAGAGGAAGTGAGATTTCATGCTCAACGACGGGGTGTCCAGGAGTCCATTGTGTTAGTTGGACTCCTAGTGAAGGAACATGGGCCCAGGTTATTGCAGAGGGGCTATTCTGTCTCAGAATGCACAGAGGCATGGGATGTCTTGACCAGGCTGTGACCAGTGCTACTGGTATCCCCCCCATTGGCGAACAATGTAGATACCACTACAATGACCTCCAGAGGAGGAAGAGGAATATCCTCGAATGCTGGATTGAGGAATGTAGGACTGTGGACATTGCACATATGTGTAAGTATCAATTACAGAGACTATCTATGAGAGTTAAAAGCTAAATATAGTTAGGACTGATATTCATAATGGTATTTGCTTTTTACTGATTTTTCAACAGTTGTCACAGAGAGAGAACTGAATGTGAGAAACCATGCAGCTAGACTGGCCCACATGATAGAAGCATGTGGTATGTATGCAGCAGAATAGTACTATTACTGTAACATTAAAAGTTTAAGATAGTTTTTTGGAGTATCTTATACAGTTGTATCAAAGTCAACATGCATATCTCAATGGTAAAAAGCAATTTTGCATGCATTACTGTGTAGCACAAAGCAACAGTTCAATATTCTAATATTAAAGTGAGCAGGCACCTCTCAAATGTGAAAGCAAACTATGTATGCATTAGTCTGTAGGCCAAACCAACAGTACAGTATCAGAGGTCGTGGGTTCACAGCTATACAATACAGTTAATTTGTCATCAGTATTTTAAGATACATTCAAACCTCTATACCAGTGACACAAATGGACAACTGTAAACTGTAATCTGTGTAATTGGAACACAAATATGTACAATATATATGCATACATTAAGGACTGCTTACTGCAATCTATAGTATAGTGTGTATCTGTTATGAGCTGGGTAGTCTTAAAAGTAAACATTTAATTTTTTAGGAGTTGGTAGTTTTAAAATTAAAGTTAATAGAAAACAGTCAAATCATTGTATCAATGCATTGCATGTCACATCTGAAGTTATTAATGTAATCCCTTTCTTCTCTCACCCAAAACCTTATCTTCTCTTTTTTTTTCTCAACAGCACAATGGGGTAGGCCTAGTCCACAGGATCTTCCTTCCTCTACCCTACTGGCTACAGCACCAAGGCTCAGCACATCTGGGATGCAACTTGGCAGCACCCTCTCTGTGGTCCATGCACTACCTGACCCCTCAGGTAGTTCTGCCATGCAGGATAGGCCAGTAGTTCTCTGCAGGACCAGTGGTGGAGGTGGTGATTTTATCACCTGTGAAGAACTGCCAGCGCTGGTGTGTAGAATTTTGAACTGCACTGTTAGTGCATGCCTACGCCAGATGGAGGTGCTGCTCTTTATCACTTTAGATGCAGATGTTAGGTGCTGCAGCAATCAGTGCAAAGAGGTGACAGTGATGACAATCCAGTGGGTGAGGACTAGATTTTCACTGTCACCCAGCTTGACATCCATGGGTTCTCAATGTACCCATCCTCAAATCAACCTCTTGTGTCCTTCACCATCCCTATGTCTTGTCTTGTATGCCCTGCCTGTCTGATTCAATGAACATTTCTTGATTGGACTGTAAACATTGAACATTAATTTCAGCAAACGTTAATATCCATGAAAAAAATTATGTTGGGAAAGGAAGCAGTTGGTCAGCAGCACAAATTTGCTCTTTTCCCCACTGTAGTGTGAACTCAGAGTTGGTATATATAATTAAGGGGGTTAGGAGGCACAGTCCCCCACATTGAGGGTGTGGAAGATGAAGCCCCCTTGCTTTGGTGGGTTTTACATACTGTGGTGTCTGTTCTGGTGTTGTTTTGGCCAAGTGCATAGTTTCCCCGTTTACATTTTTATTCGATGAAAACGTTTGCTGATGTGCATATTTGATGGTTAGGGTTCAATAAAGAAAGGTTCATTGAAGTGAACCTTCAACGAATTAATATAGACCTCCCAGACATATTCTGTGGTAGCACGTGTTAATGCATTGATATATTCCTTGTTGTTTGGGCCAGGTGGCACTGGATTCTAAAACAGGTGTATTTAGTACTTTTACAGGTGTCTGTGATACACTGACATACATTTATAAACAAGTGTCATTCACCACTGCTTAGCAATGGTGTGCATTTGTGCACCATTGTGCAATAATACTTTATAAAAAGAAATGGGGAAGATATACTGGTGATATAGAGACCAAGCATGGGGAGTACAAAGGGAAATCCTTGCTAAATTGTGACAGCTTCTATTGATTTTATAAACTACATGTGGTACTTAACTGACTCTGTGGCACCACCTATTAATGTTTTGAACAATTTCTTTTTGGGGCCAGAAGGCACTGAGTTTGAATCCAAGTATATGTATATGCAATTCAGACAGTTCATGCTAATGTACAACCTATTTATTCTATCAACTTTCTAGGTGTGGAAGTGCAATATTACATATCTGTATGTATTTTATGGGCCATTGTTTCCCTCCCCCGTTATGTATACCTTTGGTCTTGCTCAAAGGGGATGACAGTTATTTTCTGTTTCATTGTAACATATGTGTATGCAAGATTTTATGTCTCTAATTTTGTTTATGCATCATACCTCTCAACTGTATACATTTTTGTAAAGATTCCAGATTTTGGCCTCATATTTTTGTCCATTTTTTATATAGTTGAGGTTTTCTGGCAAATTAGTGGTAAATCATTACAGATTGAAGTTAAAAAATAATGACAGACATTTGAGTTTCAGACTTCATATCCTTCAGAAAATTCCTGATAATACAAACATTCTTATTCTATCAAGTTTCTAAGTTTGTAACAACAATATTTTAAAGCTGTCCCTGTTTTTGGGCCTTTGTCTCAATTTCTTACTCTAAGAGGTTGAGAGGTATGTTATGAATCCTTGCATTATGTTGGATTTTGTGGAGAAATGTTGTGCCAAATCAGTGCTATCTGTGTAACCGTGTTGGTCATTGTGACATTTTCCGCAAATCCACAGAAAGTTGTTGCATTGACTTGCACAGAATGTTATCCACATTTGCTTTCAAGGTTTCACAGCCAGCAATACCACCACAAGCTGCAAACCCTTGCTCAGACACTGTAAGGCTCATTAATATACATTGTGTGATGTGGCATGATGAGCAATGTCATGGTAGCAGGTCCACTCCATGTATATTCTGCGAGAAGCCTACAAGGAGTTTATTGAATCCTGGGGATATATGTTCCCCAAATTAATAAAAAGCATATTAAAACATCATTTGTTTCATTTTCAGAACAGGTTTTATACTATTTACAGCATTGAAACCTGGTTCTTGGTTAGCTCTAAAGAACTTAATCCACTTGCATTCGACTAACTCAGAGTAATCATATCGCCACCACATTCTTATATATTTTTGTATTACCGTAAATTTAAAGGTATATGTATCATCATTAAGTACAATATGCTTATATAATGAACTAGTTTCTACTTTCCTTATTTCAGATAAATGAAAACGTATTCTATAATTTTTTGTTTTAAATTAATTTCTTTCTTATAAGCAAAAATTAGGTTGGGTTCCTGCATGCTTATCAATATACTGATTAGAACATAATATTGACAAGTTATTCTTAAGAATATTTTGAATTTGTATGGTTTGTCTGTTATACTTTGTAATATAATCTATCTTCCTAGTAACTGTATTATTAGTAATGAGTAGTGTTCTGCAACTCCATCCTATCTGAGAAATAAGGTTTACCACTCCTATCTCTTCTGGAAATAATAAAATCCATATTTGTTTGTAATAGTCAATCATTATATCCTCTTTCATGAAAATTCTCAATCATCTCTGATGCATCACTATGAAAACTGTCTGTCTGTGTATTCAATCTGCTAGCTCTCAGCCGATGGTTCTTGACAATTCCATTATAAGTATACTTAGGGTGCATGCTCTGTGAATGTAGATACCTGGTGAACTGAAAATCTTTTCTGAATATTTTAGTATCATGTGCCCCATATGTAAGACATATGGTTATATCCAAAAACTTAATCTCAGTATCTGTCCACTTCATATCTAATGATAAAATCTAGTAGATTGTTGTAAGCTATCAATAAAATTCCGTAAAAGTATTTCATCACCCATGCAGATAAAAAATATATCGTCCACAAAGCATTTATAAAAAAGTACTTGTCCATTATAAGATGGGTCTACATCAAACACGAACTTATCCTCCCAAGTAGATAGAACTATTTTCATGTAGGTAGGTGTTAGCGACAGGCGTACCCATCACTACACCAACTTCTAATGGTAATGCTCATTATTAAACTGACAAACACTATTATTTAAAACACATTTTAATAGCAGGTATAACAACTCTATTTTTGTGCTTAACTTACTGTATGTACATAGATGTTCCCTAATGGCTTGAATGCCAAAATCATTCAGTATTACAGTAAAAAGCAATTTAACATCTGAGGTACTTTTTAAAAATGTTTTGTGGATGATATAATGGAAGTAAAAAACACTGCTGCTAGAAAATCATATATTAACAAATGGAACGGTTTTTCCTAGTCGATGACAAAAATACAACCAGCACCCATTCAGAGCTAGTTATTCTCTGGTTTTACAATATTTCTTTATTATTCTTCTATTATGGTTCATTTATTGGACATTTCAATATGCCTACCCATGGATCCCCTTCTTTCAATGTTCTTGAAAGTGTCTTGCATAAGTGGGCCCCACCATGGGATCTTAATTTTGTGTTAGAGAAGCTAACACTTGCTCCATTTGGAACAGTTAATCTGGCTGACTTGAGGTTCTTAAGATAGAAAACATTTTACTGATTGCTGTGACTTCTGCAAGAATGCTATCTGAGCTGCAAACTCTTATGGTGAATCAACCCTATTTCATTTTTCCATTGGGATAGAGTTTCTTTGAGAACTAATTTTTCTTTTATGTCTAAAGTGGTATCCAAGTTTTCTTGCAGCTGTAGAATTCCAACAGATATAATGAGCAGTAAAACAGTTGAGACGAACCAAATCCACTTGCAGAACACAGGTTTATTTATATACAAGATTACTAGCAATAAACCTGTGTTCTGCAAGTGGATTTGGTTCATCTCAACTGTTTTCTTACAGCTGAACTATCTATCTCCCTGTTTTCTTTCCTGAACCTTAAATGAGGGAGAAAGGCTACTCCATACTTTGGATGTCCACAGACAACTCATGTACTATATTGACAGAACTATATGTTTCAGATCTTCAGATTAATTGTTCATTACTTGTGAAGGTACATAGAAAAGAAAACCTACATCAAAGCAGATTATTTCCAAATGGTTGTCTAAGGATATTGCTTTTTGTTATAGTCACCAAAACATAAGTATCACAGGCAGGGTCAAGGTCCATTCTACCAGGCCCTTGGCCTCATCTATGGATTTTATAAAGTGTTATATTCTGGAAGTATTCTAAAAGCTGCTACTTGGTCCTCTGCACATACTATTACAAAGCACTATAATCTGGATTCTTTTTCTAGGACCAGATCAAGCTTTGCTAGGAACATCCTCCAGGGGCTCATGGACTCTTTTTCTTCCACCTCCCAAATGTAGTTAGCTGAGGTAATCTATCCATAAAGCTAAGCCTACTGCAGCAGTGGTCAATATGATCGTGATGCCCATGCACTGGCCCAGTAATCAAGGAGCCTCAATCCTCACCACTAACTCCAGTGAGGGACATGCACATTGGGAGGATGAATAGTGCACACACAGTAAAGTACAATTTCCCTTAAGAGCACACAGAGATCACAGTCAGTCTGGAACTGGTTTCTCCCTCTCTCTCTCCAGATCCCCAATAAGACTCCCCACTGGCACATCTATAGGGTTACGATCTCAGCTGAGTGGTCAAGCCAAAACCTCCAGCACCCTCTCTGTCCAACCAGTGCTTCATGTGATGCCAAGTAGCTGACATACACACACACACACACACACACACACACACACACACACACACACACACACACACACACACACACTTTGAGATTTGATTTACATACAAACACACAAACACTCCTAGGGAAGCCTGGCACAGGTTCTCTAGCTGTGCCCCCTTCTTCCCAAACTAGATAGTAGTACCAGCCTGAACCCTTCTACTTATCAGCTATTATAAGGTTCTTCCCAAAGGGTGATCAATTCTACTGTGCAATGTTACTGTAATCCAAATGGTAAGTGTGTCCAAGACTAAGGCTATTTAAGAGTGGCCTGTACAGTGCCACTAAATACATATGCAAGTACTTTAAGAGCTTAAATATCTCTAAACACACTCACCACAATTAAATGGTTTAAATATATTTAATAATAAAAAAATAAAAGCAGAAGACAATACTCAACACAATAAAGTGAAAACAGAGTTCATAATCACAGGAAATATTTCAAAACAATATTGCAGGACAGTCTCACATAAATACAGAAAACATCTAAACTAATCTTACTAAGTTCCTATCTATCTCTAAGAGAAATCACTGTAATCTAAGTCTTACTTACAGAGCAAAACAAATGCAGATGAGAAGTGCTGAAGATGGATATGTTCAGATCCAAGACAAGATACAAAATGCACAAACTCACTCTCTGAGATAGTTTTTAAATTACTATCAAACATTTCTGCTGGGTTATCTCAGATTACATCATTTTTTGTCACCTCTGTGTCAAAAGACTTGTCTCCCAGGAATTGCCTGCAACTGGAAGTCATAAAACCAGTTTCCAGACAATAGAAAGAATTTCTAGATGCAGACATTCTGTCTCTTTGCTGTATTAACTAACTTCATAGCACATCGTAAAATTCTTTACTTATTTTCTCAGAGTTTGCAAGTTAACTCTGTATGTTCCAATGTCTACCATGAAAACATACATTTGCATAGGCATATAGTTACATATAGATACATTTCTGCGTTTCTCCAGCAGGGTGCCCTGTGGCTACATTTTTGAAGCTCAGCACATAACACACAGTTTACTTACATTTGTAAGACAAGCAAATGGATAATATTAATATTTACAAACGACAAGGATTCTTTACACAATTCTAGCTAGCTGGGCTGGCAGCCTCACAATGATGAACATAGTACTACTGTATACATTGAGCTTCCATAACAGTAGATGTTCAAATGAGTACTGCTGTAGTAGCTGTTCTCTCCATCCACCCCCTTGTTTTTTATGTGCTTTTTTTATGCCAGGGTGTGTACATTCATTATTTGTTGCATCTAGCATTGTCCTTTCATGGCTCAGCCTACCTCTCTCTGCTGGCAAGAAAGGTCTGAAGGGCTTGGCATCCAAACTTGACAGTTTGGACAAGTGGTAGGTGCCTGAAGCTTTGGAAACAGGCCAGTGGTTATATCCTTGGCAGGATATAACCCATATAGCAAAGGCTAATGCAGCAGTGATCATTCGAGCATCTACTGTTATAGTAGGTTCAGCTTACACAAATGTACTTTCTAAAACTTAGAATTCTTGAATCTCAGTACTTTGAGGCAGAGGTCGTAAATAACATTGTAATGACCATTTTATGAATGGGATAATCCCATCAGTGATTTCTCTGGAGGGTCTGTTGCCTCCTACACCCCTACATTTCTGTTCTTACAAATGATTTGCTATAACATGGCACAATAATGGATATCCCAAAAATATTTAACATTTCAGTCTAAGAATTATATAGTTCAGAATTTTTAGCTTAAGAACTCTGTATAAAGTTGGATTTGCATAAGAACCAGATACAGATCATACGTGCATACATCTGAAGGTTTGGATAATTCTGAGATACAGCATGTCCATGAAAGGGATATGCATATGGCCATCTTATTACATGGCCAAGATGTCTTGGTATTTGAAGCTGACATCCTTAAGTTCTATAACCCTGGGAAACTATGTACACAGACAAGATCAAGGTATCACATTGTTTACATGAAGTTTCAGATTTCTCAGTATAATGTTCTTTTCAAATTAGCAGCAAAGCTTTTATTTTCTGTATTCATCCTTTGGTAGCCAGGTAGGTAGAATGGTTCTGCATGGACCATTCTGAGACAAAAATCAGATATAAGGCAAAGGCAAAATGCAGCATAAGTCAAAGATTATCCAAAAGTATTTATTTTTATTTTACATTTATTTTATCTTACATTTGTTGACCATGAAAGTCCGACTAGGAATGAAGCCAATTTTCAGCGGAGGCCCGGGGAGAAACACTCCAGATGCATGTCTTTGAATTGTGGGAGGAAACCGGAACACCCAGAGGAAACCCACATGAATGCAGGGAGGACATGCAGACTCTGCACAGAAGGCACCCCAACTGAGAACTTTCTCCCTTTTTCTTTATTCCTGGAATAAGTGCTCTACACACACACACACACACACACACACACACACACACACACACACACACACACACACACACACACACATGCACGCACGCATGCACACACAAACACACACAAACACACACACACACACACAAAATAACTGACAGAGCAACATTGCATTATTAAAACAAAATAAGAATGAGCAGCTGCTAACACAAACCATTTATTAAAACAAAAAGTGTGTTTCATGTTAGCATCTGTTCATTGTTATTTTGTTTTTTTCTTCCAGTAATTCCTCTGGGTTAATTAGCAGCCAGACAAAGGCCCTGCCCCAGTATAAAAGAGATAGGAGCCTGGAAGTCAGGAAGGTAGTTCCTTGCTGTTTGTGCTGAAAGATAGACCTGGTGGAATGGAAGGCTCAATCAGAGCAAATCTCAGGAGTACTGCTGCAGTACTTTAATTTCAGAGCTGAACATGTGAGTCACACGAGCTGTGAAGTGAAGCCTAGGAGAAAGGTCTAAAATTTGGGACTAGACTTTAGCTGTGCCTGGTTTCCAACCCTGAGAATGAGTCCTAGAAGGAAAGACTAGTGCTAGGAGCACATTGTGAATACCTGAATTTGGAATGGGGCCTAGGAAAAAGGCCTATCTGTATCTGAATGGACCATTTTGACTGCTAAGTAATTTTAAAGTTACTGATTATTTTGTTTTGTTAAGAAGAAAAGTTTGCTACTCTTTCATTTTATGAACTTACTAAATGTGAATTTTGTAAGTGCCTTACCTCCTGTGTTTTTATAATATATATATATATATATATATATATATATATATATATATATATATATATATATAATATCCATTCATCTCTATCAATATATCAGTTTATCTATATATATGTATATATATATCAAGAGAGAGAGAGAAAGATGGCTCTGTTTTTCTTTTCTTTTCTTATTTTAATGAAGGTTAAAGATGTTGCTGAAAGTAAAGCAGCGCATGGCTTCTCTCACCACAGGAGGCAGATTAAAGTATTCCTTATATAAACGTGTCATCTGATTTCAAATATATAATTGTGGTTGACATTCTCATTATTGGATTACAAGTTTGCAGTGCTCATTATGTGGACAGTCTGTTAACCCTATCAATGCTATGACAGTGTCCGTGCAACAACAAAAGTCTCAGGGGCATATGTTAGTGATATTCAAGGTTCCTAGCCTCTTATTCTTTGATTCCTATAAGAAACAAGATTTCTGATGGAGAACACGTCACTGAGTATTGTACTGTTAGAGTTCATATAGACCCTCACTTTCTGGTCTCAAATACGTTTACAGTAAAGACGGGTCAGTATTTTGGAAGGGTCTTATCACCCAATGCAGTCTTCAGAATATGCATGCTGTTTTTTCCAGGGAGAAATTATTTCCTTGTTGTAATTGTTAGCATTATTAAAGCTGACAACACAATATCTGCAGTAGCTTCATCCTCATAGCAGACATAATTTTAATAAATTGATGACTCAAGGTCTTCGACAATGTTTATATTAAGTAGCTAGAACAGCTGTCTCTTGCACTTTTAGACCACTCATATCAGCTCAAACTTCTCTTTCTGAAACGGGAAAGAGTACCAAAAAAGCATATATTTTTTAAATATATGATCACTGATTCCAGTAACAAATAAGACCTTTTGGTACACTGTGTCTTCCAAGCTATCTCATTAAGAAATTGCCAGTTCTACTTTATACAAATGTTTTGTGCAAATCTCTATAACTTTTCAAATGCAAACATTTGTACTATCTATTTTACAGAATCAGATTGCAGCAGTTTGCAACTCAGGAAATGTCCAGGTTGGTCTTACAGTTTTAAGAACCTTGCTTATCATTGTCAGACCAGAGGAAATCTTTTGCATTTATCTTTTAGTGTGAAAATAATATGAGTATTGTACATGAGATGGAACCACATTTATGTCTCCAGTAAAAAAAATTCTAGGTCAAAATGCCAGTGTTGTTGTTTCTTTTGGCTTTTCCCGGTTAGGGGTCACCACAGAGGAACTAATGATTGGCAGTTGATTTTTATGTACCGGGTTGCCAGCCCTGATGCACAACCTTCAACGAAGGTACACCCATTCACGCTTGTTTCTTTATAAGTATTCAGTTGTGTCCTTGTGTTGTTAGCTTTCATGTTGTTCTTTTATCAGCTTTGAAGTTAAGTTTATCTACTACATACCAATTTTTTTCTGTTCATGGCACTACATGGCTACTGGTGATATCTTATTTTCAATATTCTGCTTACAAATAAGTTGTCATTCTTGTTCAGTAAAATTAGTAGAATACCCAGATATTGATTTTATTCTTGGATGTGCAGTGGCCATTTTAAGCAAGCAGTAATGTCCTCTATAGTGTATGCTATCAGGCAACTAATGCACACCCAGGGGTGTAAGTGACTTACTCCACTGTAAGCCTAATTCATAGATAGGACTTGTACCAGAGTAAGTCACTTACACTGAAAATAAGTCTTTTGGAATGATGGCAGGCCTCACCAGAGTAAATCACTTACAGTGAGAGCAGAGTAAATCACTTACAGTGAGAGCAAGCTTTTTTTTTACTCTGGTTCTTAGTGTAATCCTGCACTGCAAGCATGATGTGTCAGCTATGGAATCTAGCAAGGAAAATCCCCTTCTGGACCCTCTTTGAAATAACTGATTGAAAGTGGCAGCTATTTGAGAAATTCTAGAAACCTTTGTTGCAACAGCTAAACTAACTTATTGACCTGCAATGTGTGGAGTGGGGTAAGGTGTATGGTTACAGGCCTAAAACCTCTCAAAGATGGCTCTGTTGCCAGAATTAGCAAACACAAGAAGCTGAACTTGTGCCTGAAGACAGTATTTGTATGTGTGATGGCAAGGTTTGTAACAGAAAGGGGCAGGGGCCCACAGAAGGGCAGGAGCATAATCTGTTCATATGTGTGATGGCAAGGTTTGTAACGGAAAGGGGCAGGGGCCCACAGAAGGACAGGAGCATAATCTGTTCATATGTGTGATGGCAAGGTTTGAAAAGGAAAGGGGCAGGGGCCCACAGAAGGGCAGGAGCATAATCTGTTTGTATGTGTGATGGCAAGGTTTGAAAAGGAAAGGGGCAGGGTCACACAGAAGGGCAGGAGCATAATCTGTTCGTATGTGTGATGGCAAGGTTTGAAAAGGAAAGGGGCAGGGGCCCACAGAAGGGCAGAAGCATAATCTGTTTGTATGTGTGATGGCAAGGTTTGAAAAGGAAAGGGGCAGGGGCACACAGAAGGGCAGGAGCATAATCTGTTCGTATGTGTGATGGCAAGGTTTGAAAAGGAAAGGGGCAGGGGCACACAGAAGGGCAGGAGCATAATCTGTTCGTATGTGTGATGGCAAGGTTTGAAAAGGAAAGGGGCAGGGGCCCACAGAAAGGCAGGATCATAATCTGTTTGTATGTGTGATGGCAAGGTTCGAAAAGGAAAGGGGCAGGGGCACACAGAAGGGCAGGAGCATAATCTGTTTGTATGTGTGATGGCAAGGATTGAAAAGGAAAAGGGCAGGGGCCCACAGAAGGGCAGGAGCATAATCTGTCCATATGTGTGATGGCAAGGTTTGAAAAGGAAAGGGGCAGGAGACCACAGAAGGGCAGGAGCATAATCTGTTTGTATGTGTGATGGCAAGGATTGAAAAGGAAAGGGGCAGGGGCCCACAGAAGGGCAGGAGCATAATCTGTTTGTATGTGTGATGGCAAGGTTTGAAAAGGAAAGGGGCAGGGGCACACAGAAGGGCAGGAGCATAATCTGTTTGTATGTGTGATGGCAAGGTTTGAAAAGGAAAGGGTCAGAGGCACACAGAAGGGCAGGAGCATAATCTGTCCATATGTGTGATGGCAAGGTTTGAAAAGGAAAGGGGCAGGGGCCCACAGAAGGGCAGGAGCATAATCTGTCCATATGTGTGATGGCAAGGTTTGAAAAGGAAAGGGGCAGGGTCACACAGAAGGGCAGGAGCATAATCTGTCCATATGTGTGATGGCAAGGTTTGAAAAGGAAAGGGGCAGGGGCCCACAGAAGGGCAGGAGCATAATCTGTCCACATGTGTGATGGCAAGGTTTGAAAAGGAAAGGGGCAGGGTCACACAGAAGGGCAGGAGCATAATCTGTCCATATGTGTGATGGCAAGGTTTGAAAAGGAAAGGGGCAGGGGCCCACAGAAGGGCAGGAGCATAATCTGTTTGTATGTGTGCTGGCAAGGTTTGAAAAGGAAAGGGGCAGGGGCACACAGAAGGGCAGGAGCATAATCTGTCCATATGTGTGATGGCAAGGTTTGAAAAGGAAAGGGGCAGGGGCCCACAGAAGGGCAGGAGCATAATCTGTTTGTATGTGTGCTGGCAAGGTTTGAAAAGGAAAGGGGCAGGGGCCCACAGAAGGGCAGGAGCATAATCTGTTTGTATGTGTGCTGGCAAGGTTTGAAAAGGAAAGGGGCAGGGGCACACAGAAGGGCAGGAGCATAATCTGTCCATATGTGTGATGGCAAGGTTTGAAAAGGAAAGGGGCAGGGGCCCACAGAAGGGCAGGAGCATAATCTGTTTGTATGTGTGATGGCAAGGATTGAAAAGGAAAGGGGCAGGGTCACACAGAAGGGCAGGAGCATAATCTGTCCATATGTGTGATGGCAAGGTTTGAAAAGGAAAGGGGCAGGGGCCCACAGAAGGGCAGGAGCATAATCTGTTTGTATGTGTGCTGGCAAGGTTTGAAAAGGAAAGGGGCAGGGGCACACAGAAGGGTAGGAGCATAGTCTGAGGAAGGCAGTGACATCACACAGTGGAAACAATGTGAAATCTCCTGGGATGCAGCTGCATTTGGAGGAAGAATACATACTTTCAGGTAAGTGAGAAGTGGGAAAAACAGGTATGTATGAAATGCTTGCATTGTAATGGCATATTTTCCTTTTTAACTGACAGTCTCATCCTTTGATGAAAACTTCATTATGTCTTATACATTTTAGAGAATTTATCTCTACCAAATGTCATCTGAAACCTGGATTTTTGCAGGCAGCATCTCAATAAGAAAGGTGTCCCAATAGAATGAACACATATGATAAGATGATGTAAGAGCAGGAAATTGGAGATGGGGAGGATTCTACAAGAGTGATCCTTGAATAAGAAATACAAAGGAAGAAGTTTCAAAAATAATTAATGGTGATGCAAGGAAAGGAGAAGTACAGGAGAGGGGTGACTCAACATGGAAATAGATGCATAGAATGAATGTGTCGGGAACTGGAGTTAGAAGGGCAAAAGTAATAATTTTATGGGCAGAAAATGATTTTGTAGTGTATTAGATGATTTGCCGAAGACTCAGAAGGAGTAAGAGACCTATAGCATAGATTAATAGACAGCTAGTGTGAAAACCCAGTCTGTCTTAATGATGTGTCGTGTCAGGAAACCAATGAATTATAGAGGTACCATGAGCAAGAAGGGGTGCAGCATTCTTATGTGTTGGAGCTGCAATGAAGTGACTGAATTATAGGGCAAATTAATTGAGGGATGAAACAGAGTTTATGAGGGAGGATAAGGAGCAGATGGTACATTTGTACGTTTCACCTACAAAGTGGGCACATTAACTGACAGGGGAGAGTAATCAAGAGTTTTGATAATGACTTTTTTTTTAAAATCCAAGTTGTAATAAAATTGAAAACAATGTCTTGATTGAAAGTGTAGGAGGGAATAAACAGATGAAAGAGAAAGTTGATCAGTGTAGCAGGACATAACAAGGGGTTAAAGGTTAATTACTGCATGTTGTAAAGAACTGTGTAATGACTAGATATATAGAGAAAGTAGTGGTAGGGGAAGGGGTGAGCTAGCATTAAATGTTCACCTCTCCTTCTGGATGAGTTCTGGTATATTCTTAGACAATATGGTTAAAGGTATGGAGGTCTTTGGACAGAACTAGAGACTGGAAGGGTAGCTGTAACTGCTGAGCGTGTGTGTGTGTGTGTGTGTGTGTGTGTGTGTGTGTGTGTGTGTGTGTGTGTATGTGTGTGTGTTTGTAGTGGCTATGTTCAGGTAAAGACATGACCCACACTTGGAACTGATGGGAGTCTACAAGAGTTCAGGTATTATTAGTTCTCAGCATACCTGCTCACTATCACTTGCTTTAAACAGAAATCCTCTACCCCCCAGTAGCCCTATCCTAGTAAACTACACAGTCCTCCAACAGCCTCATCCTAGAAAACTACACAGTCCTTCTACAACCCAATCCTAGAAAACTACACAGTCCTCCTACAGCCCAATCCTAGTAAACTACCCAGTCCTCCTACAGCCTGATCATAGAAAATTACACAGTCCTCCTACAGCCCAGTCATAGAAAATTACACAGTCCTCCTATAGCCTCATCCTAGAAAACTACACAGTCCTTCTACAGCCCGAGCCTAGAAAACTACACAGTCCTCCTTCATCCTGATCCTAGAAAACTATGCAGTCCTTCTATAGCCCGGTCATAGAAAACTACAAGGTCCTCCTACAGCCCGAGCCTAGAAAACTACACAGTCCTTCTGCGGCCCAATCCTAGAAAACTGCACAGTCCTCCTACAGCCCAATCCTAGAAAACTACACAGTCCTCCTGCAGCCTATTCCTAAAAAAACTACAGTCCTCCTACATCCCGATCCCAGAAAACTATGCAGTCCTTGTGTAGCCCGGCTATAGAAAACTACACAGGCCTAATACAGCCTGATCACAGAAAACAACACAGTCCTCCTATAGCCTGATCCTTGTAAACTATACAGTCCTTTGACAGCCTGAACCTAGAAAACTACACAGTCCTACTATAGCCTGATCCCAGAAAACTAGACAGTCCTTCTACAGCCTGAGCCTAGAAAACTACCCAGTCCTCCTACAACTTGATCTTAGAAAACTACACAGTCCTCCTACAGCCCAATCCTAGTAAACTACACAGTCCTTCTACAGCCTGGTCATAGAAAACCACACAGACCTCATGCAGCCTGATCCTAGAAAACTTCACAGTCCTCCTACAGCCTGATCCTAGAAAACTACAGTCCTCCTACAGCCCATTTCTAGTAAACTACACAATCCTCCTACAGCTTGATCTTAGAAAACTGCAGTCCTCCTATAGCCCACTCCTAGTAAACTACGCAGTCTTCCTACAGCCTTATCCTTGAAAACTACAGTCCTCCTATAGCCTGATCCTAGTAAACTACACAGTCCTCCTACAGCCTAATCATAGAAAACTACAAAATCCTCCGACAAGCCCAATCCTAAAAACATACATGGTCCTCCTACAGCCCAGTCCTAGAAAATTACACAGTCCTCCTTCAGCCTGATTCTAAAAAAACTACAGTCCTCCTACAGACTGAGCCTAGAAAACTACACAGTCCTACTGCAGACCGATCTTAGTAAACTACCCAGTCCTCCTACAGCCTGATCCTAGAAAACTACACAGTCCTCCTACAGCTTGATCTTAGAAAACTGCAGTCCTCCTATAGCCCACTCCTAGTAAACTACACAGTCCTCCTACAGCCTTATCCTTGAAAACTACAGTCCTCCTATAGCCTGATCCTAGTAAACTACACAGTCCTCCTACCTAAACCTAAAGTGTCCAATCATTTCCTAACCCTAAATCTCTTTTCCCAGCTGCTAAGCCTAAATTTTTCAATTTTTTCCCTAAACCTAAAAGTTCCATCCTGATCCCTAATCCTAACGTCCCCAGGGGCTCCCTAAACACAACTCTACTCTCTCAACCCTAAAACTCTCCTACCAATCCATAAACTAAAAGTCTATTCCCAAATTTACTGAAAAACCTAATCTAAACTCCCAACCCCTTCCATTCCATCCCCATGGGTTCCACACTTACCTAACTCAAACTCAACTGTGTGTTCTGGCAAGGTAGAGCACCTCGATTCTCCTCACACAGCTAACACACCTTGCACAAACACATTAAATTTGAGCCTGAGCAGTAGCTTGTGAGTTACAAGGTGCTAAAGTTCCTAGCTGCAATACTCTGGTCTTGCAACTGCTGAGACTTGGACATCTGTCGCAAGATGCTGTCTGTGAAACTGCTCATCTCATAACTGTTATTTTAAAGTTTCTTTAATCTAAGATTTATTGATTGTAATGAGTCCTGACTGCTTTATATATGATATACAACTGGAGATCACCAAAGAGTCCAAAATGGGTAAAATATGAGTTGCAGATGTTTCCTATTTCAGTCCTCTAGTGAGTATATACACATTTAAGGACTGCTTCCTTTAAGATCACTCAGTAAGGACCA
Organism: Protopterus annectens; assembly: GCF_019279795.1. Taxonomy (NCBI): domain Eukaryota; kingdom Metazoa; phylum Chordata; order Ceratodontiformes; family Protopteridae; genus Protopterus; species Protopterus annectens. Next base: position 833,229,567 of record NC_056750.1, on the reverse strand, counting down.
GTAAAATATATGGTGACATTGCTGCTAGTTCCATAACTGAGGGATGAAAGCTCACATTAGTTGTCAAAGAAGTAAGCTACCTTTTATTTATTGATACTAGTCAGACATCCTTGGTTACCATACCTTTTTGTTTAAAACTGAATTAGTCTGAATTACTTCATGGAAGCATTACAAATTATGTTATATATGAAGCTTATTGTAGGCTTTTTTATACGTTGCCAATTTGCTTTTCCTCGAGTGTTAGGTGACCAAGATGTAAGACACTGAGAAAAAGAATGACAATTTCTGTTTTTCTTATGAAATCACTGATTGAGCAGTGTCTAAGTATACGTCAGAAGTGATTTTTGGGAAATTTCTTCTTTCCTTAGGTTTGTGGAATGGTGTCATAGAGTTGGTATTTTTAACTCTGTGGGTGTAGTGACAACAAAATCCTTGCAGTTTAGTTTGCAGTTCTGTATTTTGGGCGTTTATTTTCAGCATTGTGACTCACTGTGTTTTAGTACTCCTCTACAATGATGTGCATTTTTCTGAAGGTATGCTGAGATGCATGTTTAGAAGTATAATACATCACTAAACATTCATCATGCATTTACATTGCTGAGCACAGCCTTTTGACATTAGAAAGCAGTATTAAAAAACAAAATGTTCTGTATAGCTATGCACAGATCAGACTTGAATCTGCTTCCTGACACTCTTTGAATCTGCATTTTTTAAACTACAAAAAGAGATGTTGGATTCAGTCAGCATTCGTTGTAAAATACCTCTTTTCATAGGTTCATATTCATAGGTTTCAAATTTGGCATCACCACTTTCATTACTTTATTTCATGAAGAATCGTAGAACATTCAATTAACTGCAGAGGCAAAGGTTTTGTAAACCAAAGTTGAGATCTTGCATTTATTTTTATCACGCAACTGAGTGACTCACAAAATTTCCATTCCTGACCACAAAATATACCTTTTTCTCTGCAATTCACAAATGTAGGTATGTTTCATTTTAAAAATGCTAAACAAAATCAGTTTTTATGTCTTGGCAGGTAAATGAAAAATCTCCAAAGCACAGATACTTAATACAACACAACTGGATACAAAAGGAGATCACAGCCAACATTTCCATTTTTTCTTCCTAATGCCCACCACTTCTGTTAAAACATATTCCCACAACCACTACTGTTCATTGTCAGAAATTAAAGTAAAGAGAAAGGACTGGCAAATACTATAGTAATATTTATTTTGGCAGAGACTGGCCATATCTGATTTACATGGTGCAGTGTTACTGCTGTCTCTCAGAGGAACTTATTCACAGTGCCAACATGTAAGGCTGTGTGAATTCATAAATGGAAATGTGAATTGCAGAAAAAGATTAATAGTCTGAAAAGGTTTACTGTTTCCCTACTGCTTTCCTTACTCCTTTCAAAAGTCTTTCTTTCACTGAATAAGAGGATTCATTTAGCAGAGGTACCTTAAAACAGTCAAGCTGAGGTCTGAACATTATTTGTATGTATGTTTTTTGCAGTTTGTCTGTGAACAGGTTCATAGGTTATTACTAGCATAACTGCTCTTGTAGGCCATTTTAAGCGTAGTCAATTACCCCATGTGAGAATCAAACCATGTACCTTGTGTCTGTAAGGTAAATACCTTAACCATTATGCCAGCCTCCCACTCTGTACTAAGCTAACACATATTGCAGGCACTCTAATTGGTATGGACAAGTCTTCTTGGATATGCTTTAACAAACTATTTCATAAACAAAATGGTTCATCATAGCTCATTTGTTGTAGCCTCCACAATAAGAATCTTCAGTAATATCAATGAACACACACACACACACACACACACACACACACACACACACACACACTCTCTTATTTATAATAGCTCTGTTTGTAATTTTTTCAATATATATATATATATATATATATATATATATATATATATATATATATATATATGCAAAATAAGCAATTGCATGTGTAGTTTAGTTGTTAGGTTGCATCACAATTCACTTTTATACCATATCCAAGCTACTTTGTAAGCAGATGATGGATAGTGGACTACCTTCTTTGTCTTTTTCTTTGTTTGTTGTTTGATATTATCCTGAAGGTATGTTTAAAAACTGACCTGAACAAGCTTCTGTTATGTATACTCAACTTTGTTTTTCATTAGGTGCATGATGAGTGGCCATATGTTATGATTTAGAATTAATGACATATTGATGTTTATTGCATTTTATGGATTTGTTAACCTGAGTAGAGCACTGATCAATAGTGACCAATTTCAGTCTCAGCCTAGGAGCATATGGACAACAAACCTTATGGTTGCTAAAACAATGAAGAAATGTTATTATACAACAATGGTAAACATGTAAGCTCATACATTCTATATACAACAGTGATTAACAAACACACCTCAAAACTTCACTCAGATTTTGCAGAATATTGTTAATTTTGCCTCATATTTGTGCCTTGTCCCGTGTACTTTTTTATTTTTCTGGTAAATCACTGAGGATTACACTCATTCAGTAATGTCAGACAAAGATTTATAGTTCTTATTTTTCAGAAAATGTATGTTGATGCAAAACATAATCGCTCTATTATGTTTCTAAGTGAATTAGAGTAATATTTCAAATTTGTTTTTGATTTTGGGCCTTTCTCCATCAGTTCCTTTTGACTTTGTCTAACATTCCTAATAAAAGAAGTTAAGAGGAATACATTTATAGTTATATAGGTATTTCCAATAGAAGCTAAGAGGCAGGTATAAGTCATTGTTATAAGGACATTAAAGTAGAAGCTATTGTTATTACAGTACAGTTTGATCATGCAGGTTTGCAGTAGTGGATCAGAATGGGACTGATTTCTTAGGTAGCAGACAAAGTGTTTGTAGAGGTAGTTTTACTAGCAAACCTCTCAACTGTCCAGACTTTTGCAGATTGTAAAGATTTTTGCCTCATATTTGTGGTCTGTTCCTTTAAATTTTTTTTTTGTTTTTTCTGGCAAATCACCGAGGAGTGAAATCATTAAATAATGACTGACATTTGATTTTCAGACATCATACCGTTTAGAAAATTTATACTAATGTAAAATGTGTTATTCTAGCAATTTTCTAAATTTATAAGCGTAATAACTAAAATCTGTCCCTTGTTTTAGGCTTTTACCGCCCATTAGTTTTGGATTTGTACAGATTTCTTGTCCTGAGATGTTGAGAGATATGTGTGCTAGTAAAGGAGAGACAGTGCTGGATTCAAAGATGTTAAATAGTTGGTAATCTAAAAGGAGGACAGCTCTTTGTTTTACACACACACACACACACACACACACACACACACACACACACACACACACATGCAAAGCCAGTACCTCAACCAACATGAAGATTTTTATCACCCAGTCTTTGCAGTTTGACCATGGGCCCAACACATCTGTCTTCCCCTCATCCCCAAGAGAGGTAAGACAGCTTCTTCCTATCCACTCGTCTCCATCTCACATCAGCTCTTCCAGCAAATAGGTCATTAGGCAAACCTAGGTCATCTGGGACATAGTTAGGGCTTTATTCCTTTATGCCATTGAGCCTAGTCCCATCTGTACTATGTGACAAGTTCTGTTTGTACTGAGCATGGATAAAAGAGACACCTAAGAAGGTCTTTCTGCTGGTTTCCACAAAACTAACATGCAGCATTGATTAGAATGTGTCTAATCTCTCTGATACTGGGCCAGATTGGGTTACTGGATCTTGTTTACAGCTGCGCTGAGGAGTGGACTGCATTTGATCACTTTCTTCCTGTTCTCTTCACTTAAACCAGACAACAGAACTCTGAATGGTCCACTTCTATAGCTTGGCAGATAGGCTTTAGCCATCTTACAGGATTTGAGCCTAACATGTTTGAAAACCAACTCATAGCCTTAGTTTTTTCTAACATATTCAATACTATCTGGGTCATTATCTAAAATCCTAATAGAACATGTTTTTGGGTTGTCATCTTGCTCCCTTTAATTAATGTTTTGCATTCGTCTTTCTGCAAAGTAAGTTATGCACATGATCAGACATTATGACCCACTGAACATAAGAGGTCATAAAAGAACTTGAATAAAACAGAATCTGGAATTATATTTTGTGTGGGGGATGCAGAATATTAAAACAAGGAGGGCCAAAAACAAAGGCACAGGAATACTACAGCAGTACCCCAGACCTGGCTGTGGGTTACACTGTAATTTACTCATACCTTGTCTTGTTTGTTATGTGTATAACTCCTGTGCAATCAAATGTCATAGTCAGATGTGACTACATCCTTTCATATCCCATATAAAGGTGCGTATATGGCTATATGCTATTTATTTTATAGGCCATATAATGAGTTTATTAACTGCATCCTGCTAAACGGTGAGTGGGGTATTCATTAACATAATGTACTTTGGCATGCAACTTTTGTTCATCAAGCATCCCATTGTATATACACAGACAGGATATGCTAAGAGTCATAAAAATAATTAGCACTGTTATTCTGCCATGAAACATCTGAATGTTGTGAATGTGAAACAATGCGTTATGACTCTGTCTTCAAGGTACCTTTCATATTTATCTTTGTCCTTGTGAACATGGCACAAAAGCTTTTTCCAACAGAACTGAAATCCCACCCAGCAAACCCATGTCTCTAGTTAAGAAACAGCATTGGGAAGATGAAGCACTGTACAGTGTGTATATGTTCTTGTATTTGTGTTTGTTTAGTTATCTGCATCCTTGCAAACTAATGAAACCTATGCAGTGATGCTGAGAAGGCTCAGTGTCACTGTACTGTCACATAACACTATATACATATGGGAGCTGTATTATGTCACATAACACTATACACATATGGGAGCTGTATCATGTGACATAACACTATATACATATGGGAGCTGTATCATGTGACATAACACTATATCCATATGGGAGCTGTATCATGTGACATAACACTATATACATATGGGAGCTGTATCATGTGACATAACACTATATACATATGGGAGCTGTATCGTGTCACATAACACTATATACATATGGGAGCTGTATCATGTCACATAATACTATATACATATGGGAGCTGTATTATGTCACATAACACCATATAGGCAGTCAGGCATGTGAACTGTGTTTAACCCTAATATGTAGTTTTGTTCAGCATACCAGCCTTATGCAGTTATATATTGAATCTTGCTACTGTTTCAGTATTTTAGTTTCTGCTGTTAGGTTTATTGAGGTTGGAAATAATCCTGAGCTGTGACTAAAGAGCTGAGTTGTCAGTGATGATTATATTACTAACTGAGCTTGCAGTCCATGATGTACAGAAATTCAGTCCCTGATTTTTATTAACAGTACTAATAAAAGGCCATAGTTACATTATAGATGTCTGCCTTGGTCTTAGGGTACTTCAGCTTTGTTTCCCTTTTAGCAGATCTAATTTCTAAGTTGTGCATGAGGTGCTAAGACTGAATCCAGTTTAATAAAGAAATCCAAATGTTAACCATTGGTTCTCGTTTCTTTGCTTAACAATACTGAGGTTTTTATATGGTTGGTGCTGTTCTTATCATATGCAAGAAATCCACTACCTGCAGAAGTGATTCCTGTCAGCTGGTTTTGTTGAAATGGATGAATTATGATATAGTAGTTTCCAGTTAGTGTGCTTTTACACCTGGTGTCAGTGTTGCAACTGCTTCAAATTCTACTCAGTTTAAATGATACATTACTTAATGTAGGATTTTTAAATGATGTAGGAAAATGGGATAATATCCAAAAAATGATGAACATCAGTGTATTTCATATGAAGTGAAATTATGTGTAAGAGGCATGTTCTAGTGTGACTCATATTACAGCATTCATTTAAAGTGTGATAAGAACTGAGATCAGTTCAACAGTTCCATAGATGCATATAACAAGGAAAAGATTTTTAATGATTGTGGTAGAATAATTTCTTCACAATGCATTGCTATAATTTAATGATGATGTCTAAGTTTTCAGTTATATTTGCTTGCAGCTCCTTTCTTAGTCATTTAGAGATTATTTAGCTGGTGTGCAAAATGGCAATGATTTTATGTGATGTGGCTTTTTCTGATTGGATATTCATTGGCAATAAACATTACGTTTAAATGCAAGTTCCTTTTTTCTACTACTTAGTCATGACATTGTAAAACATGCACTTGTTGAACAGTATAGTTGTCAGAAAGGCCATCCTCAAACTGCTATAGTTTGTAGACATGGTACCTGTGTTATGTACTCCACTCATATTAGTATAAGTTAATATCCAATTTTATGTGTTCTACCAGCATTAGGTTAATGTGTTCTTCATGTTAGATATTGCAAAGATTAGGTTAATGTGTTATCCATATTTAATGACAAAATAAGTTTCATGTGCTACCCAGTTGCAAACATTAGCTTAATGTGTTGCTTGTGTTAGGTATTGTAAACATTAGGTTAATGTGCTGCCCATGTTACATATTGTAAACATTAGCTTAATGCGGTGCTCCTGTTAGCTATTGTAAACAATAGCTTAATGTGCTCCTAGTGTTAGGTATTATAAACATTCCCTGGGACTCATTAAACCCTACACGGAGTGCAGGAATAGTGCAGCAGCTGCTGCATGGAATATGGCCGCCGAGCGATTCAGTAAAGGGCTCCTGGGGCGTGCATGAGCACTTCTGCACTACTCCTAGACGGACACCACTGCCTAATGTGAATTACCTCATTTACTGGTGAAAACCATGCAAATGAGGTGAATTAGTGATTCAGCAAGCAAGCAGGTGTCTGTGCAGGAATAGTGTAAGAAGCAGAAATGTGTTTGGTTACTAGCTGAACACATTTCTGCAAATTAGAAAATGGAGGCATGATAGCTTGAAATAAAGCATGTATTATAATTAGTAGGCATGCCAATGGTCAAATATATGGCCATTGGCATGATAAATAGTTTTATTTTTTTTTAAATAAAACTTTCTTTTTTACCGATCTCGGCCATTTAAGCATAGGGCAGTGGTGCGCAAATGGGATTGTGCTGAAAATAAAAAAAAAGGGGGGAAAGCAATTTTTATAGAAATCTGCATTTTGACATTATAGTCAATGGCATGCACAATGAAAACAATACCAGGGAATAGTGGTTGCTAAGGGAAAGGCTCAGTGTAAGTGCCATAACTCAGGAGTAGGCAGTGGTGTATACAAATGAGGGGATTTATACTAATTTCTTCTAAGTGTCAGACTGCATCTAACCATGTAGGTGGTCTAACACCACTGTGTAGACAGGAGGAGTAGCTAACATTAAAAAGGGGTGTGTCATGCTTGCTGTAAGCATATTGGAGCTCAGTGGCCTGAGTTTTACTTTAGCTAAGCACAGTTAAGGAAGGGTGTGTGTCTGAGGCTGTATTGTCTTATTCCATGAAATGCAGAGCATGTTCATGTCCAGGGAGGGCCAGTATTGTGTAAAAGTGTTTACTTTAGCTAAATGGGTCTGTACGGTGCACACCGGGCCTAAAAAAAAAAAAAAAAAAAAAAAAAAAAAAAAACAGGAAATAGCAGAACTGTTTACAAATGAGCACTGGGTATGCGTGGTGCACATTGGGGCTTAAACGGGAAGGAAATGGGAAGGGGAAACAACAGAAGAAAGACAATCAAGGAGAACTACCATAGCTGGCAGGTGGAATGTAGCAGAATCAGCCAGTCCCAGCACACTACTATAAACTATGCAAACACCTTTCAGACTGTTTTTTCCCCACAGGCTCTACACCACTAGTGTACACATTCGGGGGAATTTTAAACTGACAAAACTAACAAAACATGTTAGGGGCTGCTGTTGCTTTGATCTACCAGTATGTGCTAGAGACTGAGGGTAGTGAGGAAGGTAATGCTGACAACCAACTCAGTCCAAGGAGGAGGAGAAGAGTGTTCAGACCCAGGGTAATCTACCAGGGGTTACATGATCTGGAGATAGTAGAGCGCTACAGGGTGGACAGAGACATACTTCAGCAACTTGTTGAGCTGTGCCAGCCTCGCCTCAGACCCAGAACCAATAGAGGGGAAACCACCCCAGTGGATACCAAGGTATGTGTAGCCTTAAGAATACTAGCTACAGGTACTTTCCAAAGACCAACTGGGGATATCATGGGGGTCTCACAGGCATCTGCATCCAGGACACTCCACCAGTTCCTGGACGCCATGCGACCATATGCCACTGAGCACATTTACTTCCCCAGCACCAGTGAGGAGAGGACCAGCAGTATGCATCTCTTACACCATGTAGCAGAATACACAGAGGTACTGGGTGCCATACACTGCACTCACATCCACATCAAAGCACCACCTGGTGACCAGGATAGGGTCTACCTGAACCGCAAGGGGTTCTATTCTGTCTACTGCCAGGTCATTTGCAATACCAAGGCATTATCATGAATGTGTGTGCTGGCAGCCCTGGAAGCTATCACAACTCAAACATCTGGCATTTGTTACAGTTGTAACAGGCGTTTGCCAGTGGGGACATCCCATATGGCCATCTGGTGGGGAATGCTGGCTACGCACTAGAGCCGTGGCTGATGACACCCATCAGAAATGCACACACAAGAAGGCCATTATGAGGCACATGCACAAACCAGGATCATTATAGAGTGTGTGCTTGGGATACTCAAGTCACGGTTCCACTGCCTTGACATATCTGGTGGAGCCTTGCAGTACTCTCCAGCCACATATGCACACATGTTCATACTATGTGCCATGCTACACAATATGATCTTGCGGAAATAGCTGCAGCAGGAACAAAACAGGGAAAGGCCACATAGCCCCCCTCCACAGGTACAGAGGGACTCAGAGGAGGAACATCCTGAGCCTACCCCTGTAGGTAAACGGAGGTGTGCCCTGTATGCCCTGTCCTTGGCAAAGAGGCAATGCATAGCACATACACTGACACTGTGGGGCCTGGAGGACTGATCTCTCTCTCTCTCTGACTCACACACACAGTAAAATGGATGCCAAACATCACACCACCTATACCTTACCATGTATAGGCAGTATACTGCATGCATCCAACATAGTCAGCCCTCAAGCACCATCCTCACAACAGCCTCAGGCACAAGGTAAGTCAGTCTCCTTAACAAAATAAATGAATGGTGTGGAATGTTCTGATAGCATATCTATGGTTTTGATTCAAGCATGCAATTGAATGGGGTAGCTTGCTGGGATAGCAGCAAACAACTGACAGCTGTTTGGGACAGCAGGAAGTGTATTCCCAGAACTGGCCTACCCACACCATGCAGTGCCACCCTAGTTGACAAATACCACTGCAGTATATGTGTTGAGCCAAATAACTGGGGGGTGTCATAGGTCACATGCATGGATGTCAAAGTGGGGGCCCCATACTCACCCCAGCCTCACCCAGCAGATCAGCTGTAGAAAACCATAAAGAAATGTCTGGCAAAGGCCCCCACATGGTGACATCCATGAAATCCCCACCTACAGACTTTTACACAGTGATATCACAGCAGGTCTGACAGTGGCAGTATGGCTTTGAAGGGTAAGAAGTCTGAAACTACAAATCTTTATGCTAGAACAATCTGACCTGTGGTTGATACTGTTATGCCTGTAGTCTCAAAGATAGGGCACACCACTATCCTAAATGGGACCAAAATGTTAAGCAAATATCAGCACAGTCTCTGCAAATATGTATTGTGTACCGATGTGTCACCCCCGATAGTCCCATAGAAATGCAGTAATATGTCCATAGCCTTAAGCAGTATCTAGCCATCAACTAGAGTGATGGCTCAACACAAACAGAAAGCAATTCTCAGTAACACCCACAATCAACTTACTGGTGCCATCCCAGGGTTGTCCAATGCCAGCAGCCTGGGAACATATGATCATCAGAATGCACTGCCTTGCTACAGATGTCCTGTATCTGTCACACCTGGCCTACAGGCCTGTGACAAATGCCCATGCCTCACCCACAGTGCCCTGATAGGGAGTGTTTTGTGGTCCATAAAGCAAACATAACACAGTCTACAAAATGCAAAGAAAGTCCATGCTGCTAACTGTTAGGAGAAAACCTGCTAGTGTCAGAGAGACAGAAATCTGGACAAAGCCATAAATAATGGGGTGAAAAAGGTCCAAAGAGAAGGACACCTTTGAATTACTGCTCTAATAATGTTATAAAGTTGTTGGAATGATTGTAGCAGCATGGAATGTCTGATGGCTATGAAGTTTGAAACTGCAATGTCAACTATCAGTATTATCTGACTTCAACCCTGAGTGACTTGCAAAACACTTTTCCCTGAAAACCACACTCATTTGGGTAACCAACAAGATATATGAGTCATGAATGTGGACATTCTGTGATACTCTGTACAGTGGACAAGCAGGTCTAGGAGTCTAAACATGGGAATGGACTCATTGCAGGCAATCCTAACCCTGAAAGATGGTGACATACATTCATAGGTTTATAGGTGTGTACTAGGCTAATTGCCCTGGAGCCTTTACAAGCCTAACCAATAGCATTAACCTGGCATCGTGCCACGTGACCTTAGTTCCCAGTGCCTCTGTCAAGTAGAGCCACTGGAGTGATTCCCAGGGTGAATTTTCTATTTTCCATCCACTCATCAAGATTTCTCTTGAAGAGGGCCAGTGAGGCACTCTGCTTGACATGTATGGGAAGTCTATTCCATAGCATGGGCAGTCTGTGAGTTATGAACCTGTCCATCCAGCTTGTTGTGTTGTTTCTGGTAATGAGGTTGAGGTCTCTGGAGCACGTAGTGCGGAGGGATTGGGATTTCTTTAGATGTAGCATTTCTAATAGAGCTGGGTCAGACATGGGTTTGTAAGTCAAGCAGAGATCGCCTCTAAGTAGGCGATATGAGACAGAGAATAGTTGGAGTTTTTTGAGTCTGTCCATATAGGACAAGTGTTTAAGGCCTAAGATCCTCTTTGTGAGGTATGTTTGCAGCCTCTCCAGTTGTTGTAGGTGTCTAGTGAGGTACATGCCAAATGGGGCATTATACTCAATGATTGGCCTAATGAGGGAAGAGTAGAGTGAGACAATGACCTGTTTCTTCCTAGATGCAAAACCCTTAGTAATGAGATGTGCCACATAAAAGGACTTTCCGACCACAGTGGCAATGTGGTGGTCAAAAGAGAGGTTGCTGTCAACCTGTTTTCACAGATCTCTTATGACACCTTCTGTGTTCAGTGGACTACCATCGATGTGGTAATTCATGGGAACTGGGTTTTTCCCAAAGGGGATGACAACACATTTTTTGGCATTGAGCTTAAGGCTATGGTTCTGACACCAGTCATTGGTCTCAGTGAGGCCTTTCTGTAGGATGTCAACATCACTTGGGGAGTTAATTATGGCTCACAACTTGCAATCATCTGTGAACTTTGTCAGCCAGAGTCCCTTCATGTTGGCCTGGACTTCAGAGAAGAAGATACCTAACAGGAGAGGACGCAGGACTGAACCTTGTGGGACTCCACTCGTGACTGGTTGACAGTCTGACTTGGAGTCAGCTACTTTCACACTGTGGGTTCTATCTGTGAGCCAATTTGCAACCCACCTAGTGATATAGTGGATGATACCTAGCTTAGTGAGTTTTTCTATACTTCCTGAGTGGGGAATGGTATCAAAGACCTTGGCCAGATCAAAGTAGGCTGTATGAACTGCCTTGCCCTCATCCACAGCTCTGGTGACTGACTCAAAGAAGTCAACCACGTTGAGCAGGCATGATCTACCCTTCACAAAACCAAACTGTGTGGGATCCAGAGTTTGGTGGTTCCCTATATGTCTGCACCCAAAGAACCCTGGCCCACAGCCACGGGGAATAACTCACCCTTCCCTGATTACTCATCTTATGCAACATCCTGACCCCAAAATATGGCCATCCAAGCAAAATGAGGTGAGCCATACATATATGTGAGACAAACACACACCTCCAGGCTGGTCAGACAGTCTGACACACACAAGACCGTCCATGTGCAGTCAACCTTTGAGATGATCCCTATGCAAAGTACTGGTAGCTATAGGCAAACATATCTGACCCAGGACCCCCCCCCCACATATCTTATCCCCTACAAATCTATCCGGCATCTGCCTGTCACCATGATCCTGTCTGACCTATATTACCCAACCGTGGACTGCAAATCAGACCAGGCCAGAACAGAAATGCACAGAGATTCCACCATTGTAATATGTCATCAAGGTGTTGGACCATTTCCACAGCACCAGCAGTCAATTGCTTGTAGGCACACATCTCAAGCAGGCTGGATTGTGCAAGAATGCATAGCATTTGGCCCATAATTTTGGTGTGTGCATCATCCATCCTGTATTCCTCTGGTAAGTCCATGACCTCCATTCCCTACTATCCTTATATAATCCAGAAATTGTCATTTTGACTGAGACCTGGCTAAAACCAGAAATCCACAATAATGACATTGCAGCATCAGGGTACATCATCATTCATACAGACTGAGTAGGAAAAAGGGGTGGGGCTAGCCAAACTATATAAAAATCACCTCGTCCTAGAACAATTCGACATCTCAACCCCCAGACTTCAAAAACGTGGAACTCACCCTTGCCAAATTAATATTAAACCCCAAAAAATACATCAACATTATAGGCTGCTATACCCCCCCAAGTTGAGGAATGCTTTCGTATTTTTAGTTAACCTGGCGGCATGTTTAGTTTAATTCTGGTGGTTCTGGGGGGGGGGGGGGGCATGGTGGCTAAGTATATTTATGAAGGTTGTATTAAAGTATGAGACTGCTTTGTCGAGTGCTAAATTTTTCATGGGGGTCCAGTTACATCTTTTTAGGTCCATCATGGAAAACCTACTAGAATGGATATCTAACTCCCTACCCCAAGAAAACATCCTACTAGGTGACCTCAGTATAGATTGGCTCAACTGCTCCAGTCAAAACCCACTTTCCCACATTAACCTACATGGATTAAGTTATTACATCCCCCACTAGAACTGATAAAAGAACCAAACATCAATCCATGCTGGACTGGACACTTGTATCCCACCCTTCCCTCATATCCCTAGCTGGATGTCTGCCTGACACCCTCTGTGATCACCATCCAACATTTCTACTAAGATTTAAAACACCCCTAATAACACAGGTAACAGTACGAGAAATTAGAAATAAAAAACAATTTAACTTTAATAACTTTAACAGGGACCTAAAAAGCTGTAACTGGACCCCCATGAAAAATTTAGCACTCGACAAAGCAGTCTCATACTTTAATACAACCTTCATAAATATACTTAGCCACCATGCCCCCCCCCCCCCAGAACCACCAGAATTAAACTAAACATGCCGCCAGGTTAACTAAAAATACGAAAGCATTCCTCAAAAATAGGAACAAAGTCTGGACACAGTTTCATAAGAGTAAAACCCAAATAGACAAACAAAACTACCTTGAACTACGCAACAAGGCCAAAAAACTCATTAAAACAGACAAAATCTTCCACTACCAAAATATTCAAAATAAGCATGCAAATAACCCCAAAAAAGTCTGGGTAGCAATCAGCTCTATCTTACTTCCAGGGAAAACTTCCACCCCCACACCAAAAACAGGAAATAACCATGATAATATCCCCACACAATTCAACAAGTTCTTTATAGAAACTATCCAAGCCCTTGCAAATAACTAAATTAGCTCTAATAACCCCACTCCAACAAAAACATCTCCTCCACCTGAAACAAAATGCAATAGCACCCACTTTAACTTACATTCAGTATCAAGACCATCCAAAAACTGCTCCAAAAACTCAAACTGACCACCCACGCCACCGATTACCTACCCACTGAATATCTACAACTAGCCGCAGAAGCTATAGCCTACCCTGTCACTATCCTAATTAACAGGTCCATCTCAGAATGTACGGTACCCCACTTATGGAAAATATCCCATATAATACCACTGCACAAAGGGGGCAAATCTTTTGAACTCAATAACTATCGGCCTATAGCTATACTATCCCCCTTACCAAAAATCCTTGAGAGGGTAATTCACACAGAATTGATGGAATAACTGCTAGAAAACAAACTACTATGTATACAGCAACATGGCTTTAGACCCTTCCATAGTACTATCACTGCCCTTACCTCATTCACTAACACCATAGATAACCACAGAAATAATAGACTGCTTGTATCTGCTACATTCTTAGATTTATCCAAAGCTTTTGATATGGTCAACCACCTGAAACTCCTTCACTCACTCTCGACCTTAAACCTCAGTACATCTTCTATTTCTTGGTTTAAGAGCTATTTATCTGATAGGCAGCAAAAAGTAAAGTGGCAAAACCAAATATCCTCCTTGCTGCCTGTTTCCCTAGGGGTCCCCCAAGGCTCCATCTTAAGTCCTTTACTATTCACTCTGTTCACAAACCAACTCCCATCCACCACACCTAAAGCCTCTATAGTGCAATATGCAGATGTCACCACTATAATATGCGCAGCCCCCACACAAGATCACCTCCTCTCCCAAACACAAGAATGCTTCTCACTAGCCGAAACTTGGTTCACCAACCAACAGCTCATTCTTAACCCATCCAAAACAAAATTACTCCTCTTTAGCTCCCACAGATCCCTTCCCCCTACAGACAACTTTACTATCACCTCCAACAACAATACCGCTATTACCCCTACCAATCACTCCAAGCTGCTAGGTGTAGAAATTGGCAACTACCTTAGATTTGATCTACACATTGCCCAAACTATAAATAAAGTTCACAAAAAACTCGGACGACTCTGTCATGACAAAAACTATCTCTCAAATCATTCAGAAATAACAATAGCAAGGACACACCTACTATCTACCTTACTCTATGCCTCCCCTGCTCAATAACCTTCGTAAAACTGATCTAAACAAACTCGAATCATGCTACAATAAGATAGGACACTTATTGGGGAGGTAATAGATAGAATGACAGAGGCAGAGTTGATTATAGGTTAGGAGGTTGGGCAGTTCAAGTCAGTGGAGCTGTCTCAAAGCAATGCAGTGAAGTGTCCTATATTTGCAATTTGCAGCAAAGTGGGCAATTCTGTTATAGCAGGCTTCCATTTTGCTTAGTTCAGTTTTGTTGAGATTAGTCAGAATGGGAGATGCATAGAGTAGGGTGGATAGAAGTTGGGAGCGAGCAATGGCTGATCTTATGTTGTTGGTAAGAAATGGTTTGATACGGTAGAGTGATCCCAGTTTGGCATGTACTTTTTTAATAGTTAAGTTGAAATGACTATCAAATTGTAGGTGGGAGTCTATGGTTATTCCCAATAGCTTAGCCTGTGCCACTGGAGCAATTGGAGTAGCATTTGTGGAGTAGCTAGGGAATTGACTATTATCAATGTTTTTGTTAGAACTGGTTATAATCATAAGCTGAGTTTTCTTTGGACTGAGGATACGTTGGGCTTTGGTAAGGTAGTTTTCAATGTCAGAGAATGCTAGTTGAGTTGTTTGCAGGAGGGTGGGAATGTTTTGTGCAGCACAGATTAAGGTAGTGTCATCTGCATACTGAATGATAGATGCATGCTGTGTGGAGGTATGGAGGTCATTTGTGAAGACTGTGAATAGTAGTGGTCCTAAGATAGAACCCTGTGGGACTCCTATAGTTATGGGCAGCTGAGGAGAGAGAGAATTTTCCCATTTCACAGCTTGGTACTTGTCAGTTAAGTAGCTTTGGAACCAGGTAAGAGTGGAATTTGATAGGTGATATTGGTTTAGTTTGTTTAGCAGGATTTGGTGTGAGACTGTGTCAAATGCTTTGGACATATCCAAAAAAAGAGTTGATACCTGAAGGCCTTCATTTTTTAGATGGTTTACTGTGTCTGTGAAGCAGAGGAGGGCTGTAGTGGTACTATGGGCAGGTCTGAACCCTGCTGAGTAGGTGACAGGATTTTGCTGTCTAGGAGATAGTTTAGCATCTGGGTATGGATGCATTTTTCTAGGATTTTGGCCAGGGAGGAGAGTAAAGCAATGGGTCTGCAGTTATTAAGTTCAGTGGTGGTCCCGCCTTTATGTATGGGTGTAACACAGGATATTTTCCATTGTTTGGGCACATAGTTTTCAACAATTGCTCTGTTCATGAAAGTGGAGACTGGGATAGCAATAGCATCTGCTGTGAGTTTCAAAAAATAGCTGGGGAGTAGGTTGGCTACTGTTGATGAGGTTTTTAGTTTGGAAAGCATGTTTCTGATTGAAGTGGTAGAAATTGTTTTGAGGGTAAAGTTTGTATTAGTGTTATTTTTGTTGGGGGGATAGTGAGGAAGGAACTGTCCTGTGATACTAAGGATAGAATTGAGTTCACAAAGTGGGAGTTGAATTGTGTTTCGATGGGAACATTAGTGTCAGGGATGGTTGGCTTGGGGGTAGCCTTCTGGGTGGATTTTAGTAGCTGGTTTACATTTTTCCAAAATTTTTGGGGGTTGTGCTGGTATTTAGTTTGTAATGTTGTGTAGTAGGATTTTTTTTGTCCAGCCTAATGCATTTTTTTGCATGGTTGCGCAGTTCTTCGTACTTAGTTAGGCTTTGTGTTTCTTTGTTTTTTTTTATAGTAAAGCCAGGCAGTGTCTCTGTACTTGAGGATTTGTTTGGTTTCTTTACTGAGCCAGGCGTTTGTAGAGGTTCTAACCTTGATTTTGTGCAATGGAGCGACAGTGTCTAGGTGTTGTAGAAATGTTTTGTTGAAATATGCTACAGCCTGGTCAAGTGGGAGGGTTTTTAGGGGGGGGGGGGTCGAGTCACAGTTACAGAGTAAAGTGTTGAGGACCTCAGGAGAGATTTATTTGTGTTTCTAGTGGATATCTAGTTAGTGGTTTTGCATATGCTTGTTCTACTACGTATAAAGTATATTATACTGTGGTAGCTTAAGGTGTTTGGGAGACTGCCTGTGTGAGGGTACAATGTGGGGTTGTTAGTGAGGACCCAGTCAAGGATGGATTCCCTTTTAGATTTTTTATCACATCTAGTTGGAATTTGGACTAGCTGCTGGTAGCCATTGAGATTTATTAGATCACTTGGTGGTTCTGATATACAGGTGAACCAATCTAGGTTGAAGTCCCCCAAAATAAGGGTTTCTTGTGAGTATATGGAAGAACACCAGGATAAGAAGTCTTCAAGGCTAGCAGGTATATTAGCAGGTGGAATATAGATTACAATTGTGGCGATGACCTTTTTAGGGTGAAGTTGAAGTTGTGAGATAAGTATGTCCCAATTATTGGGGGAAGGGTAGGAGTTTGGTAATTGATGAACAGTTAAGTTGGACTTGTACAGTAAGGCAGTTCCACCCTCTTTACGAAGTGTTCTGTCTTGTCTAATGATATTGTAGCCAGTAGGGAGAACGTTTGAGTTAGCTATGTTTTTATTTAGCCAGGTTTCTGTTAAAGCAACTATGTCTGGGGAGTAGTGTGCTATTGTGGCCTGGAGTTCAGGTATTTTATTTTTGATACTTCTAATACTAATATTTAGCATTAAAAGATGGTTGGTTTTGCTGCTGTTGTTGATTTGCCAAGGGATGAAGAAAGTGGGGGTATGTTCTGACATTTGTGTTGTAGCAGTTTGTGTTGGACAGGATGGATTTGGTCCTGGGTTGGGGTGGATATCCCCACTTATGGTGAGCCTGGTGTTAAAATGGTGATACAAATGTTGGAGTTTGGTGAGGAGTGTGAGAAAGCATTGTGTTTATTTTTTTGGAGTAGGAATGAGAGCATATGAGTTTAGTTCTGAATTGGTCTGTTATGTAGTTCTTGAACAATTGTGGGCATATATTATTATAATGTGTGGTGTCTGTATATGAGAGTGCATAATGTAGTGTTGTGCTACTAAGTTTAGGGATATTGCTAAAGTGATAACTTGTGGTGTTATAAAGAATTATGAGAAGACAGACTAGACTTAGTTGTGTGATAGTCATGGTTATAAAGTTTAAGTTGGATCTAGGTGGGGGATCTGAATAGGAATTATAGGGTTGCACTATATGTGGATGGGGAAGTAGTTTGGGTGATGTAAAAAATGCCTAGTGGGAATGACAGTGATTGGGAGTATTTTGCATGGAGCAAGTTGGTGTGGTATAATGTGATATGACTTGAGGACCTGTGATTGGTGGAGTTGATGTGAGGGTGAGCTGCGGGTGTGGCTGTGATTACTATAAATGTAGTGGTAGTGGGGTTAGGAGGGAATAGGGGGCAGGGCAGGGTTGTGGAAAGAGCCCGAACATTAGCAAGGGTGAACGGAGTGGGGTAGAGCACACCAAGACAAGAGAAAAAAGTAAGTATTACTTTACAAATCTGAACACTTTAAACAAATTCCTGAGGTCTAATGGCTTACCAGCAAGCAGAATGTAATTGCTGAAGAGCACTTGTGTCCTGATGGGAGACTAGAAATTTAAAGATGGCTCCATACTCAACAAGATTCTAATATAGACTTAGTATTGGGGGAGGGAGATAGCACAAGGGGTGTAAACCAGGTGGAATGCAAAGAAACAAGAGAGACAATCAGTGGAAATCAGTGAAGGCTTCAGAGAGGGTAAGTAATAATTCAAACTATCTGTAAAGTGAAGGAGAGAAGAGTCAGCAAAGTTTATTAAGGTTGGGAGTGTGTCTTCACATTGACTTGCTGATAATTTGTGCACAGATTAGAGAAGGGAGATACATTAGCAATGAAAGGGAATGTATAGAGATGCAAATAAACAGGTGGGCCTACAAGTGATTCAAGCTAAGGCAGAAAGCACTGAGAGGGCTGCTTGATGGTTAATTTAGTCACATGGATCTGAATTAAATGTATACTGTCTATTGGACAGTTAGGATTACTGTACTAGCTGGGGATAGGACACAAGGCTACAGCAGTCAGTTTTATTAGCAAGCTGAGAACTACTAAGAAATACTGCTAATGTAATAGCTTCATTCTCATAAAACATACACGTAGAATGCCCGGGTGGACTGATCTTCCTCTTGAGGCTCAAAATGTATATCCTTGTTTAGTTTGCAGTGCTGATTCCTTCTTATACTGCATGGGAGGAGTGGTAGCCACAGACTGCAGATTTGCTTGAATGTGCTCCTGCTCTTGAGGCTCAAAATGTATATCCTTGCTTAGTTTGCAGTACTGATTCCTTCTTATACTGCATGGGAGGAGTGGTACCCGCAGACTGCAGATTTGCTTGAGTGTGCTCCTGCTCTTGAGGCTCAAAATGTATATCCTTGTTTAGTTTGCAGTACTAATTCCTTCTTATACTGTATAGGTGGAGTGGTAGCTCTTAGAGACATGTCATAATAAAAATAAAATAAATAAATAAATCAATAAATCACTGTGATGATCTGAGGAGGTATGTCACGAGGTATTTAAACAATATATGACAGTGTCAAATGGCGTATATGTCAGATGTCTGCTAAAACAAGCCCTGTAACCCAAGCAACCCATACATTACTGAGAGAAATAGTCACAATCACCGTATGGCCCATTGTCTTCCTATTTTGATAGGCTATCTCCAGATATCCTGCACCAACAGGTTGTGAGCTATGGCTGTAGCACAAAACAAACTGGACTGAAGTACAACAGTCCCTGGAATGAAGTCCCACATGTACTATAGAAGGTCACACTGGGAATGCTCATGCACTTAGAGAACTGTCAGTAGGATCTAGAAATAAACATGCCTTCTCCACCCAGGGCACTTCCCATTGCCCTACTTTAGCAGTCCTGAAGATGTCTGTCACCATAGAAGTCCCTTTCATCAGGTCTCAGCCCTATAAGCTCTGTGGCACATGCAATAACTGTGTAACACTATAGTACAAATAACTAGTTAGGTAGGAGTTCTAATCCCAGTCCTGGCAAATGAAAAAGTGTGTGTGTTTTTAGAAGTTAAAGCTTTTGGATCCAATCAAACTGAGCATACTTCCCCTTTCCCTACTTTAGCAGTCCTGCAGATATCAGTCATCTTAGAAGTCCCTTTCATCAGGCCTCAGCCCCATAAGCTCTGTGGTGCATGTGATAACTGTGTAACACTATAATACAAATAGCTAGTTAGGTAGGAGTTCTAATCCCAGTCATGGCAAATGGAAAAGTGTGTGTGTGTGTATGTGTGTGTGTGTGTGTGTGTGTGTGTGTGTGTGTGTGTGTGTGTGTGTGTGTGTTTATAAGTCAAAGCTTTTGGGTCCATTCAAACCCAGTACACTTCCCCTACCTTATCAGTCCGGCAGATATCAGTCACCTTAGAAGTCCCTTTCATCAATCTTAGCCCATAAGCTCTGTGGTGCATGCAATAACTGCATAACACTATACTATCAATAACTAGTTAAGTAGGAGTTCGAATCCCAGTTCTGGCAAATGTGTGCATGTGTAGTTTAAAGTGTTTTGTGGCCTCTCCCACCCAAATGTGTGTGTGAATATGTGTAGTTTAAAGTATTTTGTGGCCTCTCTCACCCAGTACATCACCCATTGCCATACTTCACAAGGTCTGGTGATGTTCCTCACCATAGAAGTACCTTTGGACAACCTTCACCCTATAAGCTCCATGGTGTGTGTGATAAATGCATAATACTGTAGTAGCAATAAATAGATAGGCAGGGGTTCTAGTCTCAGTCAAGTGTGTATATGTCTGTGTGTGAACAGTATCCTGTCTGTGGAGGGGTTGTTGTGTTTGTGTGAGAACCATATCCATTGGGTGGTGGGTTTGCTACATTTTGCTGTTGCCCAGCCAGTACATGTCCCAGTGTTCACATTACATAGCCCACAGCTGTCATCCACTGTAGACGGACCTGTAGACACTCTGCAGACCTATAACCATTGTGCCATGTGCAATAACTATGTGACAGTATGGAATAGATATCAAGATAGGCTGCCCATCTAATCCTCAGATATCACTCCCCACTCAGGAATCATGCACAAAAACACTCAGTTAGGCAGCCACCCCTACATCAGAAGGTGGACTGCAAACCGGCTCACAGATAGAACCCACAGTGTGAAAACAGTGGACTCCATGTCAGACTGCTGAAGAGTCATGAGTGGAGTCCCACAGGTTGTGGACCTGGGTTCCCTCATGTTTGGTATCCACACCTCTAAGGACCAATTCAATACAAAGGCACCCTGGCTGACAATGTTTGCAGATGACTACAAGGTGGGTGCTATTATTACCCCCCCATGTGAGGTTGACATCCTTCACAAAGGCCTCTCAGAGACCTATGACTCTTGTCAGAACCCTGGACATAAGCTCAATGCCATATGATGTGAACCTATGGATATCAGTACTGTCAAATGTGTGTGTGTATGTGTGTGTGCGTGTGCATTAGTGTGTCTGAAAGTGTTTGTGAGTGTGTAAACATGTGGGTGAAAGTAGTTGGTGGCCCATCTCACACAGTACAAATACCACTGCCACACCTTACAAGTGCTGCAGATGTTATTCACTATATAGGTACCTTGGGACACTCCACCACCTATAAGCTCTTTGGTGTGTGCGGTAACTGCATAACACTATAATACCAATAACCACATAGCTAGGGGTTCTAATATAAGTCCTGACAAATGTGTGTGTGCGTGTGTGTGTGTGTGTGTGTGTGTGTGTGTGTGTGTGTGTGTGTGTGTGTGTGTATTATAGTGTGTATTTGTGTAGATTACAGTATTTTGTGGCCTCTCTCACCCAGTATATCACCCATTGTCATAATTTGCAAAGCCTGGTGATGTCCCTCAAATTTGAAGTACCTTTGGACAAGTGTCACCCCATAACCTTCATGGTGTGTGTGATAAATGCATAACAATGTAGTGCAATAAATAGATAAGTAGGGGTTCTAATCTCAGTCCTGGCAAATGTGTGTGAGCGAAGAGTATTTTGTATGTGAACGACATCCATTGGA